>NC_060213.1:22615000-22915000 GCF_021130785.1 Homalodisca vitripennis | reverse complement strand
ATCTTTTAATACTAAATTACATTAATTTAAGTTTAATTATATTGTTTTAGTTTTGTTTAATAATTTTAAAATAAAAATAATTTTAAACGTCAAGTTACAAAATAGTTTAACTCTTAAAAAGAAATTTCAAAAAATGATACTATATATCATCATGTTAAAAAAATAGTTATTAGAGTAGGCCTAACCACGTAAAGAGTAAAAAAAAATAATAAGAGTTTTATATCCAGACCTATCTAATGACTGTTTCTTTTATTAATTTTAGTGTTTTTGTTAATCTTGCGATTCTCCGAAAGTACAGGACTAGTTTTTATAATAATTGTTAAATGAAAGAGCACCCATCCCATTGATGTATGAATAATTTGGCTAATTGATAAGATTATTTAATAGTTTTTGCAAGTCGCACGCATATAGTGGAAAAGATAGAAAAAGTAGATTACGGACTTGGAAACATCACAGTTGTAGTGTTTGTGTTCAATATGACGTCCCAGGCATTGTGCTGCCCGATGTAGAGAAGTAAGAAAGGATAGAGTTCAGACATTGGAACCCTCTTATTATAAAAACTTACACAGTATGTACCGTGATAAGTCTCTTCGCTTACCACAGGGCTACAAATGATGGTCTTCTAGGAGGCCTTGTGGCCATGGCATGAAGCCTGTAGTTTGCTGACATGTAGTTTTTTTCCCAATGACCACCACTTGCCTTCAAGAATGTAGAGAAAGTTTAATGTTTTAATGTTTTACTTCGTTATGACGTCCCTACTGGAAATAATATGAATGAATCCACCCTTGATAAGTGCGCAACCTGCAGGGATTGAGGTTTATAAATGACAGGTTTTAACGATACCAGGGGATCTTCTGCTATTCATATTACGGTTTCAGATAATTTTTCCTTTACACCTTCGAAGGCCCGTACAAACTATTTTGAAGATCTCACACAGATAAGTATGCTGAAAATACGTTTTTCTTCTTTAGTCTCAAATCAGGTCAAATCAACATTTGTTTCAATATAAGGCATTGCATTGATTTTAGCGCTCCAATAAGGCAATATGAGATTCGTATATTATATAAGTTCACATGGTATGTGCAAAAGTCATGTAACTTTAGCCAAGCTACAATAACTATACAAAATAAAAGTATAATTCAATTGTTTTTTTAAACTTACTTCAGATTGTTCAAGGAAGCAATCAAAATTTTTTTCTGTTTTTTTGGTATCTCGTTTACATTTGAAATATCAGTCATTAAACTGAGGGACGGGGCATAGTGTAGTAGTTGAGATATTCAAAAATAGTAATGATAAAGAAGTTTATAGCTTAATTTTTCATATTTTAGATCACGATAATCTAGAAATTCTGTTTAGCGTTGAGCAACAGTACGGAATAGGTCAAGGTTTTGGATTGCTTGCACGAATGGTCCACGTAAAATTAAGGATATGTGACTAAATTATTCTTTATTAAACGTCGAATGCGTCTTTATCTGCTATTAATACTAGTGATAAATACTATATATGCACTGAAAGTAACATATAAATATAAAAAACAGCCTTGAAAACACTATAAACATACTGTTTTGAAATACTGTAAGATACAAAAAGTAAGATAACTTTTATTCACACAAAACACAAGTTGTAACAAGTCTTTATTGTACATTATATAAATAATATAAGCATTTACTATTTATGTATCGGATTATGCATTAAACACTGCCATTTATATTTAAGGCAAGGAAGATTGAATACCTGTATTTATACTGATAATTTTTAAAGATTGCAGTTTCGTTAATTGCAGATAATATTTACTGCGAGATTTCCCATTATGACTACCTATACCTATATGGTGTAACTAAGGATTCACTGTTGGATTGATTCGCAATTATTTCAAGTTAAGATTACACTTTGTAACCGACTTCTACCATTGATTTTCTACTGTATTATTTACTTTACGCTAATAAAAATATCACATGTTAAAGTTGTACTCAAATTTTTAAACATGGTTTTATCTCATTCTGGTATTTTCTCATTGCTACCATTTAGACCAGTGTACAAATATTCGCTAACATTCAGCAAAATGCCATAGAGAGATGGCACCATTATCGAATTCAGTGTTGATCATCAAGCTTCTCGAAAAATTTCTAGCCTGAAAGTTTTGATGCTGCTATCATATTGCGTTCGAATTAGGCGGGCACTGGGTTAATAAATAGCATTTAAGTTTCTACTGCAGTTATTTCTTTTGTACTGAAATAAAGTCGTAAAGTTGATTCTCGACTGGAACTGATCCCACAACTGGGACATGCAAGTCTTTAAAAAAACTAGGTTGTTTATTATACCTAATCATTTCTCATTTCAGCACTTTAAAACTTGCGAATATTGTTTTAAAAGAATTAACCAGGCTTTTGTTTTTTTATCCTCATTTGTGTCAGGCCTATTATGTTATTTTTTATGGTCCTACATTACCGAATAATGTAATCAATGAGGAACGAAACACTTGAAGAAGTAGTAGCCAGGTTGTACTGCTATTTGCCTGCAGGGTTGCTGTAGGCAATTTGGGGCCTGCCACTATATTGCGTCGGAATTAGGCGGGCGCTGGGTTAATAATAGCATGACGTGTTTAAGGTTCTATGGAAGTTATTTCTCTCGTATCAAAATAAAGTCATAGAATCTCGACTGGAACTGACCCCAGTCGGATATGGAAGTCTTAGTTTGGAAAACTAGGTTGTTCTGCTGAAAATATTTTTATAAAATTTGTAATCATTACTAAACATTTCTCATATCAGCATTGCAAACTTGTGAATAATTGTTTTAAGATTTAACTAGGATTTTGTTATTTTAACCTTATTTGTGTTATGTATATTATGTTATTCATTACGGTAATATATTACCGAATGAGCATAAAGAAATACATTATTGCTACGTAGCTTTTATGCATTGTAATAGGAGATTTAACAGTTAAACACAGTTTCATTTATCAATATTGTATTATTAATTCCAGTATAATCGTACTGAAATAATATTTAGTGTTTTCAGTAAAATAATATGATTACCACAGTTTATTTTAATATTAATATAATAAAAACATATTGCACGATTCCTAAATTTTTGTGGCTAAAAAGTAGACAGTTTGGCGTTAAAGTACAGATTTTACTCTTAACACATTGAAACATAAGAACTAATGAAGAATCTTATGAATTAACCATTCTAATTCTGTGGCAATTCTATTATATATACATTCGCTTATAAATTTATTAAAATAACAGTACGTATATTCCCTGTTATGTCTCAAATGTAAAAAGTCTATCAAAATGGATGTTTTTACAGGTTTCGGCTCTTAATGAATTCAAAACTTATTATTTTCCACCTATTAATTATTTTTTCAAGTCTACTCGTGAAAACAATATAACAGTTTCAAGCAAAGCTAAGGCAAATTTTTTGCAATAAAACAGCGTCACGTGTCAACAGAGCTCTTATAATAATCTGAAATACTTTGACACCTCTGTTAATATTAAGTTTGCGGAATTTAATATAAATGACTCCACTCGTGTTCGCGTCTTTGTATTTGGTAAATGTGGGTGAACAATTAAATATTTTAAACACGATATGATTCGAAATGTTTCATGCACTCACATGTTTTCGCCTATGTCCAGTATTGAATACATGTTTTGTTTCTGTTCATTTCTGTTCATTCTGTTCATGTTCATTTCTTTCTGCTTTTTATCTATTGACTTAATTCTTATTCTTTGTACTTAATACTAAATTTTTGTATTTTATAGGTTTAATAGGAAGTTTCGCCTATTCTAATATAGTGCTTTCCCACATGCAACTTAGTGATTTAGTTTTCAGTTTCAAGAACACCGTAAGTTATATCCAATTCCTTTACTGTGAACTTGATTTTTCGGATCATCCTTCAGTGGTATAAGAAAGCAGCAGCTCTACGTTTCGAGATATGCAATCCGACTTCTTCCTCATGTTAATAGCAAACCTAACACATAACTACAACCTAGAGCAAATCATATTAGAGCGTAGCTATCTACCTGACGAAGAGATCAGATAACGATCTCGAAACGTAATATTGCTGATTTTTGTATCACTGAACGATGGTAAATGTTCGAAAAACCCCTGGTTTATTATCAATCTTGCCAAAGGTGTTATTTTGCCATATAAATTCAATATTTCAATTAATACGGTGAAATTTTCTACTTAAGAGATAACGGCCATTGTAATTTTCAAATAATGTTGTCACATATAAAAACGTTTCCAACCAAAAGATCATAAGGACAAAATTGATGTTGAACTCGAAGATAAATACTGAAAAATATTTCGAAATAAAACGAAATTATTAAATGTAATACATTTATTCATTAGACAATCATTAGTATTTATTAGTAACCCTTAACCGACACTTTAGCCTCCAGTCAGGTACATGGTACAAGTTGTGCGCTGGAAAATGGTAATCTCACCATCGGAAGAGCCGGGGCTGAACTTGGATTAAGTAACCCCTATCCCGTACTGCTGAGCAGCAGCGCAGCGCATCCAATCAGGTACATGGTGTGTCTAAATTGTGTTTTTTTTTTTATTTGAGTGTGCGTTTGACTAAGCCGTAATCATGCGAATCGTGTAACGGGTAAGAATAAATGGGATTGCTCAAGCTGTGAGAACATAGTATCTTTTAGAGGCCTTGTTGACTCGGGTCAAGAATTCTAATACTCATGCTTAACGTCCAATCTTCCTGTAATCTGTAACGTTTATTTGTGTTGTGTTGAGGACGTGTTTATAGTTGATAGAAATGTTATTAAAAAAGAATTATTAGTTATTGAAAATTAATTGTTATAATTGTGTTATAAAAATTAACTCTATAACATTAAAGAAATTAAATAATTATTACCACCTATAGAGCGTATCTTGTATTTTCTGTATTACCCTATTATTTACTAATATAATCCATTTAACCTCTAATACATACCAGTAATAAAAGCTGATGAATTATGTCAACAGTCATTTGTATTATTAGGCTTGCCTATATAAGGCTATAGAGGTTAAGGCGGTGAGATGATGACCGGTCAGGACCACATTCTCAGATTGGAATGCAAATCACGCAACCCTCACCGAACCCTGACAGAAGCTGATTTCCTCAGAGTATCATGTTCGTTATGGCCGGAACTCGTAATCTCGCTACTTTAAACTAATTTCACAGAGTATCATGTTCGTTATGTGTGGAACTCCTACTCTCGCTACTTTAACTAATTGTCACAGAGTGTCATGTTCCTTATGTGTGGAACTCCTACTCTCGCTACTTTAACTAACGTCCACAGAGTATCATATTCGTTATGTGTGGAACTCCTACTCTTGCTACTTTAAATAATGTCACAGTAGTATCATGTTCGTTATGTGTGGAACTCCTACTCTCGCTACTTTAACGAATGTCACAGAGCATCATGTTCGTTTATGTGTGGAACTCCTACTCTCGCTACTTTAACTAATGTCACAGAGTGTCATGTTCGTTATGTGTGGAACTCCTACTCTCGCTACTTTAACTAACGTCACAGAGTATCATATTCGTTATGTGTGGAACTCCTACTCTTGCTACTTTTAAAATAATGTCACAGAGTGTCATGTTCGTTATGTGTGGAACTCCTACTCTCGCTACTTTAACTAACGTCACAGAGTATCATATTCGTTATGGCCGGAACTCCTACTCTCGCTACTTTAACTAATGTCACAGAGTATCATATTCGTTATGGCCGGAACTCGTAATCTCGCTACTTTAAATAACTAATTTCACAGAGTATCATGTTCGTTATGTGTGGAACTCCTACTCTCGCTACTTTAACTAATGTCACAGAGTGTCATGTTCGTTATGTGTGGAACTCCTACTCTCGCTACTTTAACTAACGTCACAGAGTATCATATTCGTTATGGCCGGAACTCCTACTCTCGCTACTTTAACTAATGTCACAGAGTGTCATGTTCGTTATGTGTGGAACTCCTACTCTCGCTACTTTAACTAATTTCACAGAGTATCATGTTCGTTATGTGTGGAACTCCTACTCTCGCTACTTTAACTAACGTCACAGAGTATCATATTCGTTATGGCCGGAACTCCTACTCTCGCTACTTTAACTAATGTCACAGAGTATCATATTCGTTATGGCCGGAACTCGTAATCTCGCTACTTTAACTAATTTCACAGAGTATCATGTTCGTTATGTGTGGAACTCCTACTCTCGCTACTTTAACTAATGTCACAGAGTGTCATGTTCGTTATGTGTGGAACTCCTACTCTCGCTACTTTAACTAACGTCACAGAGTATCATATTCGTTATGGCCGGAACTCCTACTCTCGCTACTTTAACTAATGTCACAGAGTGTCATGTTCGTTATGTGTGGAACTCCTACTCTCGCTACTTTAACTAATTTCACAGAGTATCATGTTCGTTATGTGTGGAACTCCTACTCTCGCTACTTTAACTAACGTCACAGAGTATCATATTCGTTATGGCCGGAACTCGTAATCTCGCTACTTTAACTAATTTCACAGAGTATCATGTTCGTTATGTATGGAACTCCTACTCTCGCTACTTTAACTAATGTCACAGAGTATCATATTCGTTATGGCCGGAACTCGTAATCTCGCTACTTTAACTAATGTCACAGAGTGTCATGTTCGTTATGAGTGGAACTCCTACTCTCGCTACTTTAAGTAATGTCACAGAGTCTCATGTTCGTTATCTGTGGAATTCATACTCTCGCTACTTTAAGTAATGTCACAGAGTATCATGTTCGTTATGTGTGGAACTCCTACTCTCGCTACTTTAACTAATGTCACAGAGTATTATATTCGTTATGTGTGGAACTCCTACTCTCGCTACTTTAACTAATGTCACATAGTTTTATATTAATTATGTGTGGAACCATTACTCTCGCTACTTTAAGGAATGTACTACAATAAAGAAAATAGCTCCTTTCCATATTATGACATTTTTAAATTGAGATTTTTGAAAAATATGTTTAATTACTACTTATGTACTTTTTCTCGAGAACCATAGGGAATGTCATTATAATGTGTTGTTTCTGTTTCTGTGGTGAGGTTTGTTCAAAAGTAATATAAATAGTATTTTTTTTTGCCATTTACAGGTAAAAAATATGTAGAAGTTGAAAAAACATTAAGCATTAATAAAATTATAGGGAATTTGAATAATAAATTAATATAACAAATTTTCCACCTAATTTGATCTGATTAGTTCCATCTTCAATATAAAAAAAGAGTAAGTCCCTATCACTAATTTATCATAATTTATCTCATTGAGAAAAAGGTACATAACGTTAAAAAAATTAACATACAGTATAGAGATATCCCAATACCCATAACCAATGACTACGTAATGCATCCACAATTCGTGTAAGTGACATTGAATTACATGTAGTAAATCTTCAACCGGAAACGGTGTGATGAGGGAACAGTCGATTCCTTAATCGATGACTACGTAATACATACAAAATGTGTGGTAGTGACATTCAATCACCTGTGATAAAATTTCAACCCAAAAAGTGATGAGAGAAAACTTGATTGCTAAATCGATACCTAAGTAATATATCCACATTTTGTGGTAGTGACATTCAATCACCTGTTGTAAATCTTCACCCTAAATTTGCTGAGAGAAAACTCGATTGCTAAATCGATGACTACTTAATACATTCAAAATTTGTGGTAGTGCCATTCAGTTACAGCATTGTGCTGCCCGATGTAGAGAAGTAAGAAAGGATAGAGTTCAGACATTGGAACCCTCTTATACTAAAACTTACACAGTATGTACCGTGATAAGTCTCTTCGCTTACCACAGGGCTACAAATGAAACTCCTCTAGGAGGCCTTGTGGCCATGGCATGAAGCCTGTAGGTTGCTAACATGTAGTTTTTCCAATGACCGTCATTGCCGTCAAGAATGGAGAAATTTCATGTTCTCAAGTTTCACTTCGTTATTACGTTCCTACTAGAAACAATGTGAATCCACCCTGGATAAGTGGGATAAGTTCGCAACCTGCGTGGATTGAAATTTATAAATGACAGGTTTTAACGATACCAGGGGATCTTCTGCTATTCATATTACGGTTTCAGATAATTTTTACTTAAGCTTCGAAGGCCCGTACAAACTATTGTGAAGATCTCACACAGATAAGTATGCTGAAAATACGTTTTCTTCTTTAGTCTCAAATCACGTCAAATCAACATTTGTTTCACTATAAGGCATGGCATTGATTTTAGCGCTCCAATAAGGCAATATGAGATTCGTATATTATATAAGTTCACATGGTATGTGCAAAAGTCATGTAACCTTAGCCAAGCTACAATAACTATCCACAATAAAAGTATAATTCAATTGTTCAATAAACACACTTCAGATTGTACAAGAAAAGAATCAAATTAATTGTTTTCTATTTTTTTGGTATCTCGTTTACATTATCGGTCATTAAGCAAAGGGACGTATAGTGTTGAAGTTGAGATATTCAAAAATAGTAATGATAAAGAAGTTTATATTTTATGTTTTCATATTTTAGATCACGGTAATTTAGAAATTCTGTTTGGCGTTGAGCAACAGTACGGAATAGGTCAAGGTTTTGGATTGCTTGCACGAATGGTCCACGTAAAATTAAGGATATGTGACTAAATTATTCTTGATTAAACGTCGAATGCGTCTTTTATCTATGAATACTAGTGATAAATACTATATGCACTGAAAGTAACATATAAATATAAAAAAACAGCCTTCAAAACACTTTAAACATGAAGTTTGAAATAATGTAAGATACAAAAAGTAAGACAACTTTTATTCATACAAAACACAAGTTATAACAAGTCTTTATTGTACATTATATAAATAATAGAAACATTTACTATTTATGTATCGGATTATGCATTAAACACTGCCATTTATTTTTAAGGCAAGGAAGATTAAATACCTGTATTTATGAACGTAGTATAATAATACGTAATAATAACAGATAATATTAACTGTAAGAATTCCCATTTTAACATTGATTTTCTACTGTATTATTTACTATACGCGAATAAAAATTTACGTGTTAAAGTTGTACTCAAATTTTTAAACATGGTTTTATCTCATTCTGGTATTTTCTCATAGCTACCATTTAGACCAGTGTACAAATATTCGCTAACATTCAGCAAAATGCCATAGAGAGATGGCACCATTATCGAATTCAGTGTTGATCATCAAGCTTCTCGAAAAATTTCTAGCCTAAAAGTTTTGTCAGTTTGTTTTCGAGATATCGTGCAGACAGACAGACAGACAGAAATAACATTTTTCAAACACTTGAGTAGCAGTCTTCGCTAAAGCTAAGCTAAACATATTTTAGTTTAAATTGAAGGGAAAAATACTTTTCTTAATATTATCCTCACTGATAAGCTACAATGCATTGGATTTATATAAATTCTAGTTAATGTACTTAATGAGAAGCGAAATTTACTTCAAGAAGACAGTATCAGCCAGGTTGTACTCCTAGACGCCTGCAGGGTCGATGTAGGCAATTTGGATGCTGCTATCATATTGCGTTCGAATTAGGCGGGCGCTGGGCGAATTGATAACACATGTTTAAGTTTCTAGTGCAATTATTTCTTTCGTATCGAAATTAAGTCATAAAGTCTCGACTGGAACTGACCCAACTAGTCGGATATTGAAGTATTTACTAAAACTAAGTTTTTCTGCTGAAAATATTTGTATAAAAGTTGTAGTCTAACTTTTGTTGTATAACTGATTGAGTAGTTTATGAACACACTGTGTATATACCTGTGTATATGTGTGTATATATTTATTAATTTAGAAGCTAAAAACGATGTATAAGTTTAATAACTTGGTTTCCAATACTGAAAATTCTTGTCGTTCCCGCAGTTTCCAGAATCAGCAGTTCTTATTTAAAATAATAAAAAACTCAGAAATTCTCACGTTCATTTCAATGTTCTATGTATTTTAGAAATATTACTTAGTCAATTGACTTTATTATATTGACTTTAATTTACTGAATGAAATACTCTGTACCAAGACTGTACAATTCAGTCCTTCACCGAATAGTCTATTTAAAGTCTAATAAGCCATTATTATGAAAATATTGCTTATAAAATAATTGTCACTCCGTGAATGTTTATTAAAAGCATGTTCATTTGGTCTGTGTATCTCGAAATTTATATAATTTAATTCTCAGATAAATCATAAGTATTAATATTGGGTTAAGTTAAGCAATAATATTACATTCCCAGAGTTTTGCAGAACAATTTTACAATTCTAAGCGTCACATGCCGGAAAAAGGCTCAATTGCAGTTGCAACTGTCATCATAAAATATGGAATTGAAAATGCCGGAGGTTTTGAAGGTCAATCTAAGTGAATAGTATGACTATTCAATGTGAATATTGAGTTAAGGTCCAGTTCATTTTCCTCTTGGTGAGTCTGGAGTCTGAACAGGAGCTAAACTCAATATTCACATTCAATCAACCTTTCCCAACCTTACGTTTGTATGCAATTCAGTGAATATTTTCTTTTATATTTTAGTATATTTGAGATGGAGTTTATATGTTTTTCCAACTCTATTTTTATATAATATTTTACATACTATAACACCAAATCACCTAATATTTATTTAGTAATATTGAAAGTAAACTCTACACGATATATAATTTTTAAATGAGTTCTGTATATTTTAACGTAACGGGAATTGTAAATAATTGTATTATTGTGGATTGCCTGGTGAAAAAGTCTTATTGGAGACCGGGTCCTCAAAAAAAGATTATAAAGTGTTGATTTATTACATTTTTAAATTTATTGCTTAACCCTTACAAGATATACGCATTGTTATAAAGACATAAATAATTAAACAACACTTTATTTTACTTTTTCAAGATTAAGTTTTACCTTCACGGGATAGATATGCATGAACGTAAAAACCCGTAGATTAAATTTATTGACATAAAATATTTCATGTTGTGAAATAATTGAGAATTTCATAAATATTCACGAATTGCTTGCATATTGACATTTTTATGGGAGAAAAATGGCCTACGAACACGATAAAACAACAATCGTGCTCGATTTGGTTGCAATCAGTTTTTAAAAGTTATTGTGTGCCAATCGTTACCGTGTAATTTCATGATTATATACTTTTATGAACCAGCCTTCTTGATAGAAGAGTCATGGAAATAAATTATGTAAATGAACAGATACTTCTGAAGATATAGAATTGGTAATGTAAAAATCCTTTTACATTATTTAAATATCTTGCCTTTTATTGTATATTAGCGGAGATAAAAGTTTGGCATCAACGTGAACGTCAGGAAAATGCACTTAAAACTTTTAATTAAATAATGATGGCTACCTATGTTATTTTGACATTGCTTGGCTGGAAAGCTTCGATAAATTTGAAAGTAACTTTAACGGTCTACTTTATTATAACACTAAAATATTGAACAGATGCATTTTCCAGTACATTTTATTTTCGCTAAAACATTATTGTATACCAAAATTTAGGTGGAATCCTAGTTACAAACTGCTTTCCAGTTCGACTGAGATAAAATTCTGCACTTAAAATACTAATGATTATAACTAATTAGATAAATTACATAGAGGTAATTAGTTAGAACATAAATGTGCGAAACAATAACAATACAAACAATACCCGAACCTAATTACGGCTCTTGTTATACTTGCAATTAATGTCACAAACGTAATTTAAACAAATAAAGGAAAGTCTCTATGTGGTTCTGGCTTGTAATATAATAATTATTAAGCAACACGAGTTCAGTTATGGTGAATTTCACTCCATGGGATTTGGCTGAGTGTTTGTAAATTGGTTTTATGGTAGAAACTTCATTTTCAAATATTATAAATAGAAGCACATTTTAAATTCTAGTCGAGTGTCAAATAAAAAGACTAAGCTTTGTAAAACACAGCAGGTAGCGATGTAAGACTGATCTCCGTTGAGGTTGAAACAATAGAAGAGGAGCTGATTCTTGTCTTAGATCAGGGCAACCGCATGTTAGAATGCCAGTGAGAACATGTATTTTACCCTCACAGTTTCTCTGTTCATCTTCTGTTGGTGTGAATAATACACACCATATTTATTCATAATAAAGATTCTGATGGAATCAAATCCGTCCTTGGGTCCAAGTATTTTGTTAATTATAGCACAAGTAATAACATAACAAAATTGTAAAATAATAACGACAACACTTAATAAAAAACTGGTAAAACTTAAAAAGAATCCTACAGATAATTTACTATATTATTTAACTTTATAATAAATCAATAAAAAAAATCCTTTTATTACTTAAAAGTACAACTACAGGGATGTGAAATGAAACATTGAAAATTAAGTTTCAATGGAAATAAAGTATATTATTATTGAGGTTCACCAATTTAAAACCTGATATATCCTGTTTAAAAAAATATTCATTCGCTTACACAAGAAACAATGTACAAAATTCTATGTATGATGTTTTGTATACTATGGCAACTACCCGTACAGCTAATAATCTGTATTGTTCAGTTTAGTTCACGTGTTTGAGTTTATTAGATGTATTGGTTTGCGCTGTATGTCAGTCACAGTAGCGCATTAAAATCGTGGAACTACGTCATGCATCCTCAATATGTGGTAGTGACATTAAATTAATTGTGGTAAATCTTCAACTGGAAACGTGCTGAGAGAACACTCGATACCTAAATCGATGATTAAGTAAAAAATACTAACTTTGTGGCCGTGACGTTTAATTAACTGTAACAAAGTTTCGACCGGGAACGTGATGAGAGGAAACTCGATAGCTAAATCGATACGTACGTAAAACATCCTCAATTTGTGGCTGTAACGTTTAATTAACTGTGACGAAGTTTCGACCGGAAACGTGTTGAGAGGAAACTCGATAGCTAAATCGATGATTAAGTAAAAAATCCTCACTTTGTGGCTGTAACGTTTAATTAACTGTGACGAAGTTTCGACCGGAAACGTGTTGAGAGGAAACTCGATAGCTAAATCGATGATTAAGTAAAAAATCATAACTTTGTGGCCGTGACGTTTAATTAACTGTGATAAAGGTTCAACCGGAAACGTGATGAGAGGAAACTCGATACCTAAATCGATGATTAAGTAAAAAATACTAACTTTGTGGCCGTGACGTTTAATTAACTGTAACAAAGTTTCGACCGGAAAAGTGATTAGAGGAAACTCGATACCTAAATCGATGATTAAGTAAAACATCCTCACTTTGTGGCTGTGACGTATAATTAACTGTGATAAAGGTTCAACCGGAAACGTGATGTGAGGAAACTCGATACCTAAATCGATGATTAAGTAAAAAATCCTAACTTTGTGGCCGTGACGTTTAATTAACTGTAACAAAGTTTCGACCGGGAACGTGATGAGAGGAAACTCGATAGCTAAAACGATGATTAAGTAAAAAATCATAACTTTGTGGCCGTGACGTTTAATTAACTGAGATAAAGTTTCAACCGGAAACTTGATGAGAGGAAACTCGATACCTAAATCGATGATTAAGTAAAAAAATTCTTACTTTGTGGCCGTGACTTTTAATTAACTGTGCCAAAGTTCGCCCGGAAACGTTATGAGGGGAAACTTGATAGCTAAATCGATAAGTACGTAAAACATCCTCACTTTGTTGCTGTGACGTCTAATTAACTGTGATAAAGTTTCAACCGAAAACGTGATGAGAGAAAACGCGATAGCTAAATCGATGAGTACGTAAAACACCCTCACTTTGTGGCTGTGACGTTTCATTAACTGTGATAAAGTTTCAACCGGAAACTTGATGAGAGGAAACTCGATACCTAAATCGATGATTAAGTAAAAAATCCTAACTTTGTGGCCGTGACTTTTAATTAACTGTGACAAAATTTCGCCCGGAAACGTTATGAGGGGAAACTCGATAGCTAAATCGATAAGTACGTAAAATATCCTCACTTTGTGGCTGTGACGTCTAATTAACTGTGATAAAGTTTCAACCGGAAACGTGATGAGAGAAAACGCGATTGCTAAATCGAGTACGTAAAACATCCTCACTTTGTGGCCGTGACGTTTAATTAACTGTGACAAAGTTTCAACCGGAAACGTGATGAGAGGAAACTCGATAGCTAAATCGATAAGTACGTAAAACATCCTCACTTTGTTACTGTGACGTTTAATTATCTGTGACAAAGTTTCGACCGGAAACGTGTGTAGCGCTGTGTGACCACTCTATTACGCTGAATTGTCATTTAACCGCTACATTACCTACTGGACTCTAAATTATAATTACTGAATTTTAGCTTTTTATACTAAATTACTTTAATTTATGTTTAATTATATTGTTTTATTTTTGTTTAATAATACTAAAACAAAAATGATTGTAAGCATTATTTAAACAATAATTTAACTATTTAAATGAAATTAAAAGAAATTTCCAAATTGTTGAAACAACTGAAAGTAATAACTATATACCATCATGTTAAAAAAGTAGTTATTAGACTAGGCCTAATCACGTAAAGAGATAAAAAGTCGTAATAACACCTTCTAGATAAAATATTATTAATAATGAGGAGTATCTAACTTTCCCATAAAACTAATAATACCAATAGCTAGTTTTTAACTAATTTGCTACAAAAATAAGGTTTAAATGTAGACCTATCTAATGAGTAGTTTCTCCGGAAGTACAGGACCAGTTTTTATGATCATTTTTAAACAAAAGAGCATCTATAATAATGATGTCTGTCTAATTTGGCTAATTGATAAGATTAATTAATACTTTTGGAAGTCCTACATACACTTTTGGAAAAGGTAGAAACAGTAGATTACAGACTTGGAACCATTTCAGTTGTAGTGTCTGATGACGTCCCAGGCATTGTTGTGCCCGCTGTAGAGAAAGTGAGAAAGGATAGAGTTCAGATATTGGAATTGACTTATACCAAAACTTAGACAAGATGTGATGTAGTAAGTTTCCTTGTTTACGACAGGGCTACAAATGATGCTCCTCTATGAGGCCTTCTAGCCATGGCACGAAGCAGGTAGGTTGTCGAGATGTAGTTTTTTCCAATGACTTATTTTTAATAATGTAAAGAAATTTCATATTTTCATGTTTGACTTCGTGATGACGTTCATACTGAAAACAATGTGAATCCACCCTGGATAAGTGGAAGAGGATTGCGCAGACTTGCCGGGATTGGGATTTATAAAAGACAGGTTTTAACGATGCCAGAAGATATTCCGCCATTCACGTCATGGTTTCAGGTAAATGTTCCGTTAGGAGGTCCCATTTAATCTGTTATGAAGATTCCAGACAGATTAGTATGCTGAAAATACGTTTTCTTCTTTAGTATCAAATCTTATTAAATCAACACATGTCTTTCACTATGAAGCATGAGACAGTATTTTCGCAGTAGCCAAATAAGATTCGTATATAATATTTGCAAAAGCCATATCACCTTAGCAAAAGCTACAATAACTATGCAAAATAAAATTAGAATTCAATTTCTCTTTAAATTCACTTCACATTGTACAAGAAAACATTTTGTGTTATATATATTCTTTGTATCTAGTTTACATTTTATATCGGTAATTAAACAGAGGGACGGGATATACTGTAGTTTGTAAATTGGGATCTTTATAGCCATGATAAAGAAGTTTCTAACATATTTTTACATGTTTTATATCACGGGAATCTAGAAATTCTGCTTGGCGTTGAGCAACAGTACGGAATAGGTCAAGGTTTTTGGATTGATTGCACGAATGGTCCACGTGAAATTTAGGATTTTTTACTAAATTATATTTATTCTTGATTAAACGTCGGGTTCGTCTTTGTTTGCTACGAATACTAGTGCCAAATACTATATGCACTAAAAATAATACTTAAATATAAAAATCAGGCTTCAAAACACTTTAAACATGGTGTTTGAAATACTGTAAGACACAAAAAAGTAAGTCACCTTTTAATCATACAAAACACAAGTTATAACAAGTCGTAATCACAAAATAGGTTAAGCCGGCGCTAAATTTTACCTAAATTAAGAAGTAATGAGTTGAAAACAAACAAAATATTACATGGAATTTGAATGTACACCACTGAATTATATAAGGAGTATAAAAATTGACTATTCATAAATCTGATTAGGCATTAAACACTGCCATTTATTTTTAAGGCAAAGAAGATTAAATACCTGTATTTATGACTGATACTTTTTTAAAGATCGTAGTTTCTTTTACACATAAACCCGTAATATAATGATACATAATAATAACAGATAATATTTACTGTAAGAATTCCCATTATAATTACCTATATGGTGTAACTAAGGATTCGCTATTGTTACTAGTCAAGACTACACTTTGTAACCGACTTTTAACATTGACGTTCTATTCTATTGTTTACTATATGTAAGTTTGTTTTTAATTATAGGGCGGACAGACAAGACAGAAATAACATTTTTCAAACACATGAGTGGCAGTCTTCGCTAAAGCTCAGCTAAACACAGTTTAGTTCAAATTGAAGCGAAAAATACTTTTCTTAGTATTGTCCTCACTGGTAAGCTATAATGCATGGGATTTATATAAATTCTAGTTAACGTAAATAATGAGAAGAGAAATTTACTTCAAGTAGACAGTATCAGCCAGGTTGTACTCCTAGACGCCTGCAGGGTCGATGTAGGCAATTTGGATGCTGCTATCATATTGCGTTCGAATTAGGCGGGCGCTAGGCTAATTAATAGCACATGTTTAAGTTTCTAGTGCAGTTATTTCTTTTGTACCGAAATAAAGTCGTAAAGTTGAGTCTCGACTGGAACTGACCCCACAACTGGGACATGCAAGTCAACAAAACTAGGTTGATTATTATACCTAATCATTTCTCATTTCAGCACTGTAAACTTGCGAATAATGTTTTAAAAAAATTAACCAGGCTTTTGTTTTTTATCCTCATCTTTGTTAGGCCTATTATGTTATTTTTTATGGTCCCACATTACCGAATGAGCATAAATAATTACAATAATACAATACAAACATTATTGCTACATAGCTTTTATGCATTGTAATAGGAGATTTAACAGTTTAAACATAGTTTTATTTATCAATATTTTATTATTAATTCCAGTATAATCTATGAGAAGGGCAAGTTATGCCTCTTACTGAAATATATTTAGTTTTTATCAGTAAAATAATATGATTACCACAGTTTATTTTAATAATAATATAATAATAACATATTTGCACATAAGTGTATGCTGTGTGTGTGCGTGTGTGTTTGTGTGCGCGCGCGCGCGTCTACATTATGTTTTTTATGTATTTGAGTGAGCGTTAGATTAAGCGGTGATCGTCCGAAACGTGTTACGCGTAAGGATGAATTAGATTGCTCAAGCTGTGAGAACATAATACCTCTTATAGGGCTTGTTGACTCGGTCCATGTATTCTAATATTCACGCTTAACGTTTAATCTTCCTGTAATCTTTTAAGTGTATTTCGTTGTGTTGACGACGAGTTTATAGTTGATAGAAATGTTATTGAAATAGAAATATTAGTTATTGAAAACAGTTTTATAACAATTAACACTATTATTAACCTATTTTTTATTAATTTTAATCCATTTAACCTCCAATAAGAACAAGTAATAACAGCTGATGAATTATGTAATAGCCATTTGTATTTAAGGCTTGCCAATTAAAGGCCATAGAGGTTAAGGTGGTTAGGTAATCAAATATAGTCAGGACCACACTCTCAGATTAGAATTCAAATCACACAACCCTCACCGAACCCTAACAGACAGATGATTTCCCCGGAGTATCATATTCGTTATGTGTGGAACTCCTACTCTTGTTAGTTTAACTAATGTCACAGAGTATTGTATTCGTTATGTGTGGAACTCCTACTGTCGCTACTTTAACTAATGTCATAGAATATCATATCCGTATGTGTGGAAATCCTACTTTCGCTACTTTAACTAATGTCACATAGTTTCATATTCGTTATGTGTGGAACTCCTACTCTTGCTACTTTAACTAGTCTCAGAGTATCATATTCATTAAGTGTGGAACTCCTACTCTTGCTACTTTAACTAATGTCACAGTGCATTATATTCGTTATGTGTTGAACTCCTACTGTTGCTACTTTAACTAATGGCACATTGCATCATATTCATTAAGTGTGGAACTCCTACTCTCGCTACTTTAACTAATGTCACAGAGTATCATGTTCGTTATGTGTGGAACTCCTACTGTCGCTACTTTAACTAATGTCACAGTGCATCATATTCGTTATGTGTGGAACGCATACTCTCGCTACTTTAACTAATGTCACAGGGTATCATTATTCGTTAAGTGTGGAACACCTACTCTCACTACTTTAACTAATGTCACAGGATATCATATTCGTTAAGTGTGGAACACCTACTCTCACTACTTTAACTAATGTCACAGTGCATTATATTCGTTATGTGTGGAACACCTACTCTCACTACTTTAACTAATGTCACAGTGCATCATATTCGTTAAGTGTGGAACTCCTACTCTCACTACTTTAACTAATGTTTGTTATGTGTGGAACACCTACTCTCACTACTTTAACTAATGTCACAGTGCATTATATTCGTTAAGTGTGGAACACCTACTCTCACTACTTTAACTAATGTCACAGTGCATTATATTCGTTAAGTGTGGAACACCTACTCTCACTACTTTAACTAATGTCACAGTGCATTATATTCGTTATGTGTGGAACTCCTACTCTCGCTACTTGAACTAATATCACAGAGTATCATGTTCGGTATGTGTGGAACTCCTACTGTCGCTACTGTAACTAATGTCATAGGATATCATATCCGTATGTGTGGAACTCCTACTTTCGCTACTTTAACTAATGGCACATTGCATCATATTCGTTATGTGCGGAACTCTTACTGTCACTACTTTAACTAATGTCACAGAGTATCATATTCATTAAGTGTGGAACTCTTACTTTCGTTACTTTAACTAATGTCACAGTGCATTATATTCGTTATGTGTGGAACGCATACTCTCGCTACTTTAACTAATGTCACAGGGTATCATTATTCGTTAAGTGTGGAACACCTACTCTCACTACTTTAACTAATGTCACAGTGCATTATATTCGTTATGTGTGGAACTCCTACTATCGCTACTTGAACTAATATCACAGAGTATCATGTTCGGTATGTGTGGAACTCCTACTGTCGCTACTTTAACTAATGTCATAGGATATCATATCCGTATGTGTGGAACTCCTACTTTCGCTACTTTAACTAATGGCACATTGCATCATATTCGTTATGTGTGGAACTCCTACTGTCACTACTTTAACTAATGTCACAGAGTATTGTATTCGTTATGTGTGGAACTCCTACTGTCGCTACTTTAACTAATGTCATAGGATATCATATCCGTATGTGTGGAACTCCTACTGTTCGCTACTTTAACTAATGTCATAGGGTATCATATCCGTTATGTGTGGAACTCCTACTGTCGCTACTTTAACTAATGTCATAGGATATCATATCCGTATGTGTGGAACTCCTACTTTCGCTACTTTAACTAATGGCACATTGCATCATATTCGTTATGTGTGGAACTCTTACTGTCACTACTTTAACTAATGTCACAGAGTATTATATTCGTTATGTAATCTCTCATGAGTGTACTGTTCGTTTCTTGTAAAATTTATTTATTGTGCTGTTTTCTCTTTGCCTTCAAGTTTCCCCATAAGACCAATATATAGTGTAGCTGTATATTAAAAAGTTACTTTTACGTTAAAAGTCTTTAAACTTTTCTTATGTCTGCAGCACATGTTGTATACTATACTTGCATTTTTAGCGGCACGATTTATGCTTCTTTTGACCAATTTAAACTTTATGATATACGATTAAAGTTTTTAACGTATGATCTTGTCAAGTTTAAATTTTCTCAAATGCAGAGTTTAATATGGTCGACACATATTCCAAATCAGAGAACACTATATGTTACTTTATTGGGCAAACAGTTGCAAAAATTAATTTTAGGGAGGTCACGACGTATTACCTTTGATCATAGAAGTTACGCAGGAGATACATACGATACAGGTTTGCTTAGGCTTGGTGGATTATTTTCGTCAGTCCCGAGGTCGGAGCTGTAGGCTGCTTGTTACCATGCAAGCACAGTTGTAGCTAATTTACTGCCTCACTCCACAGAGGGCAAACTTTCCGCATCTTACTTTGTAGCTTTGGGTGAGTTATCTCTTGTGTAACTAACACAACCAAGGGTATTACATGACTAGTGTCACATTGTCAAGTGTTTATAAAGTGAAAGTCCACACTTACACCTTTCAGGTATTAACTTTTGTTAAATTTCGGATTGATACGGTTTGGAATTGTACTTTTCTTGAGCAAGAGAGTCATATTAAGTTATCAAGCGTGATAATCTGCGCGTAGCACCGCGGCTGAGCCTGTAATAAGGCGGCATCATTCTTCTTTCATCTCTTCTACAGTTTAATGAGACTACTCTCATATTTTGTGCTGGACACCAGTCTCATCAACTTTGAATATACGCGAAGTGAGAATTAATACGCTCTAATTCTACCCTGAGAATATAAAGAAGCGGTTTTAAAATTCTTTTAATCTTGAGAAATGTAGAGGTTGAGTTATCTCTGAGCCAAAGTGGCATGTCACCTGAGAGAAAGTCTGAGTTATTTTCTTTCCACACTTTATCTCGTGAAAATGGGTCTGCTATATTGCTCATATTGGACGTTTTAAACGCCTTTATCATTAACTCTTTTTCTGTAATGCCGAAAATATTCTAGTACCTCGTCTTATATTTCCAAACGCAAAATTATTTTTCTCTCTAATGGGATGACAAGCACCTTTACAATTTCTTTTTCAGAGTTTTTATAACGTCTTTTGAGTTGATCTTGTTACCTGTAAGATTTTAGTATCTTTCAACAAGTTTATAATTCGAAGAGCTGTAAAAATAACATGTACATTATATTTGTATCTTTTGCTATCTCTTTGTCTTTCCGTACGATATTTCGACAACGAATTATCATAGAGACTTACAATTGTATACAAAGCTTCATTTCTATATAATTAACAAACATCGTGAGTTTGATGATAATGTATAGCCTACAGTAGTATTAGGCTGAGCGTGGATTATGTTTACATTGGTGTTTTGGTCAACTATGGTGTCAATTAACGTCGTATAATTAATAAACCTGTGATAATCTGTATAATCATGTGATATTTCAATTATGTAACATAGTAACCCATGTAGCCTAATGAAGTGAGTAATACACTTTGTTGATTAAGAACTTCAGAAACTTCATTTTTAAGCACTGCACAACCTGAAAAGTATAGAAACCCGCTTAAATTATGTTCTTATTATCGCATAAAAATGTGAACACTTTGATGGGTGACATTGAGATAGTTTTTATAAGCAGACATGGCGGCCATTAGCCTCTGACACGTTGTGAACTCTCACACAATAGAAGAACAATAGAACAATAGCCCGTTCCTTACAAATGGTCATAAAGATTGTGGTATAATGAAATAAAAGGAGTACGCTCTTGCTATTTTTAATGAGGCTAATTTAAGGTTTTTATTACAGACAGTGTAGCACGAGTCTCGTTAATGTTGATGCACATATAGGTAAATTATTACTATGGTGTAATTCTGGTTAGGGAGGATGAAAAACATTTTCATGTGAGAATTATTTTAATCTAGCCTGGGGTTGTGTATTCTTCCCACAATAGGCTTTGGGAAGTTTCAGACTGTTGTTTATTTTAGCGTGTCGGAACATTTATGATTCGAATGAGTTAAATTTTTCGGCAAAATTAGACAATGACCTGTTGTAAGAAAAGAATTTATACATACGTCTGAGAAGCCATCCAATCTAAATTATGGAATTAAAATTCCTAAATTATGGTTGTTTCCTAAAGCCAACCTTAATAGGCCAGCACTGGAGCTAAATCTCTTTTCTTACGTTGAAATCGTTCTCGAGATAATGTGCGAAAAAAACTTCGCACAAACACAAAAATACATATTTTGAGGAGGTCTGATGAACTGGCTTTGCTTTGCTAATAATTATAATTGTAAGATAAGAAAGTAGTTTTATAGTTCACCTCACTAGAAAATTTCACAACACAAAACCGAGATGAACTGTTTGAGTGTGTTATAGTTCCAGTAGTCTCCGCCCAGATCGCAGCACCAATCAATACGGTGAGTGTTATTAGTAAACTGTGTAGTTTTTGTACTGATACTTGGAGAAAGTGTTTGTTTTTGTATATTTTATTCTATATCTCAGAAGACAGTCATACGTTCTTGCTGTTGCTTCAACCTCTGCCTCATCAAAGCTTTGTACAAGTTCTCCCAATTGTGGGTTAGCCAGCCCTTACCGAGTAAGCATTAACCGTTATCGATTATTCAAAAGAGATTTAAACGCTTGGGTTGAGCTCATTTAATCTTATTTGAAAAGCGGCCATTATTCAAATTTACCACCTGCCTTTGAGGTAAATCTGTACACTAATGTTTGGTATAATCCGTTCAGTAGTTATCCTTTTTCTTGCCACGCATTTAATATATTATTACACAGAGGTAGAGTAATTAGTTAGATGAGTCACTGGGTATGACCGTCTTTCCTTTTTCACAAATATGTCAAGAGTTTCTTGCTTGGAATCATACAAACTAGAGATTCAATTGATGATAAATATAAAATAATTAGTGTAAATCTCTTTAAAACGAGCTAATATAACGATTTACCAGTGAACTTTACTTGTTTTAACACCGAGCTTACTCAATACTCCGCTGGTGAGAACTTTGTGTAGGGAACACTACAGTAGTGAGGCTTTTCTGTTAGCGCGAGGCTGAAGTATAAAACTGGGTCATACATTAATTCATTCAAATACACCAATTTTCCACTCCAGAAACCTAAATTATAGTGTTTAAATTCAAACTGTTAAAAATACGATGCTCTGTGAATGAAATCAAAATCAAATGTTTATTGCTCAAAGACATTTATAAGCATAGATCATAGTCATTAAATAGTTTTTATAATATCCAAAATTTTATAGTAGGAGAATTTGATGATTGATATGGATTTCGTCTTGTTGCTAAACTGAACGAAATATGGATAATGTGGAATAACATGGATTGACAATAGATATGTTTAGAGTCCAGGGGGGAAGAGCGCAAGGGTGAACACAATAAGCAACAAAATATTCTAGGAACTCTGTTGGTTAAGTATCTTTTACTTAACGTGACGTACTGATTCTGGAGTTTGAACCAAAGATCAATGAGATATGACCAGAGATATACGCCTATAGATATAACACACACACACACACACACACACACACACACACACACACACACACACACACACACACACACACACACACACACACACACACACACACACACACACACACACACACACACACAAGAGGTAGACAGAAAACCTAGGTTGGAAGCCATGAATCAAGTGACTGATATGTATTTTTTTGCTGTGTTTTTTACAAAATAATAAATCGATTAAATATATAGGTACTTAAAATACTACTAGTCTAAGGAAGTACGAGTAAATATACGATTATATAGTGGATAATATATGCTTTACTGTGTTTCTGACTATCCAAAAATAAAAAAATCAAATTATTTCATATAAAGTATTCCACTCAAGTTTGTGTTATCGTCTAAAGTTACCAATCCAATAATATTGAATTTAGTTCCAGTTCATTTTTCTTTTATTGCAGCGTCTGGTACCTGACACTGACACTTGACTCCTCGAATTTGGAGTCATGTTCTTCTGAAGAGATCCAAAGAAAGTCGACGATGAAGCAGCTCGAAACGAAACATTTACACCGCTTCGACATCAGAGACACCTATAAATAGTGGTGGTCTCATTGTCTCATCAGATACACAAATGAGTGCACTTCGATGTATTAGACACGATATCTAAGCACGGTGGAACAACCAAGTTTTCTATACATTACGTAGCTATGGTAGGAGAGGGAGGTCGATTCATTGAATGTTGAGTTAAGCTCCAGTTCACCTTCATTTTATTGGAGCTGATGCTTGTGATAAATATCTCAATGTTAACGGGATTTACGTTGAAAATAGCCTAGGAGTAAAGCTTTTAAATGTATATAATAAAATTTTCCTATTTTAGTTGGTTAAATTGTTATTTAGAACTACTGTTATTTTCTGAATAGCTGTCATATTATTTATGATAAACATTAGTTTATTATTTTAGAAATATCAATAACATGTAAACACCATTTTTATGTTCATGGTGGATGATTAGAGAGAATAACTGCATTTCTGACGTTTGCCATTGTTATATGTTACAGAAATAAACAGTACATTCGGGGAAAAGAGTCCATCCTCTCTGTTTATATTTTGTTATCGACAATGGAAAGATAATGAAAAAAGATTTTTTGGACATTTGTGTGGATCATTTGGTGATTCAATAAACATTAAAACAACAGAGTTTGAATCTTCATTCTCAGTCAAGAGAACCTTAAAGCAACAGGTTAAGAATGTACGCAATATTAATGAACAAAGTGTTCTTAAAATTTGAATGCATAAAAATGGTGATAGACTTAAGCGCAGCAAAGTTGCTTTATGTCAAGTTGTATAGTAATTGTACTTTGCTAATATCATACAAAATAACATCATATCAGAAACTCGCCTTATAGAAAAGTGACAAGAGATATAAGTTGTAATTGTAACTCTATTGACAATATAAAATACGAAAATGTTGTATTATTATTGTTTATTTTCATAATAATGCAGAACAGTGTATAGGAAAACACCTAACTTAAGCACATTTTAACGTTTGCCATGCAAGAATGTTAAATCTAGAGAAAAGATAAACATCAGCTTACTCCTAGAGAAAAATATATATACAAATAGCTGTTACATTTTTAACATTAGTAATAATATTTAATTTTTAAAATTACACTTTTAAAATAGGTAGCTGGAAATACACTCGATAGTATTCAACGTACATTAGGGATTTGTAAGGTTTCGGGATTTGGCACAAAAGAGGGAGTTGCTGTGTGGGCTTACGTAAAATCCTTGCCAAATGCTTCTCTTCAAAGTCCTTTCCTTTATAGCCAGTGCGTGGAGATTTTATAAGTGGATTTTATTGTTAAATTTATTTATTATTTATTCCGCAAAGAAAAAAGAATATTTGTTATAAAACTATTGGCTATTTGGCGACTTTTTATTGGTAACTTTCATCCCTGCAGGTGACCTAACATCCTGACAATTAACTTAATCAATAATAACTTAATTATTAAGTGATAATTATTATTACTTGTTATAAATAAATCAAATAATTCTATTTCCAACAAATATTGGAGTAGTTGTAAAGACAACTTTTCAGCAAAAGAAATTCAGAACCACACAATATACTAACAAACAATTAAACACAGTAGAAAATGCAAAGTAAACACTGATCAACGGATAATGATAGTGCTGGATCATTTTTGAGAAAGATATGAAATAAAATTATGATTCCTCCTAATTAATTAAATAAAGTATACTTAATATCATAAAAACTGTTTTGTTTGCTGTAAATGTTAGTACACATTTAAGGTTGGTGTTTGAATTATACTCATAAAAACTCGATAAATGAAATTAGGAAATTTATTTAGGGAAAGGAAAGTCACAACTATTCTATTGGCCAGGAAAAAAATCCTTTCTTGTTCACTAAATTTTTAAAATATAAATCTACAATAAATAATTCTTGTTCATTCTTCTTAAGTTTAACAACATCACAAAATATGTAGCAATCGCCAAAGTAGGCTACTGTTTGATTATAAAAATGTTTAAAAATACAAACCACATTGACACACCAATTAAACATATAGCTCCCCTCTCACTCATACCACATTCATTCTAGCCAGTTTCCCACTTCCAGTGCCAGTTTGCAGTATACTGATTGCGCAGTCACCCAGTAGTATGCTAGCACTATAAAATAATTAAACATATAGCTCCCCTCTCACTCATACCACATTCATTCTAGCCAGTTTCCCACTTCCAGTGCCAGTTTTTAGTATACTGATTGCGCAGTCACCCAGTAGTATGCTAGCACTATAAAATGCTACTGTTTGATTATAAAAATGTTTAAACATACAAACCACATTGACACACCAATTAAACATATAGCTCCCCTCTCACTCATACCACATTCATTCTAGCCAGTTTCCCACTTCCAGTGCCAGTTTTCAGTATACTGATTGCGCAGTCACCCAGTAGTATGATAGCACTATAAAATGCTACTGTTTGATTATAAAAATGTTTAAACATACAAACCACATTGACACACCAATTAAACATATAGCTCCCCTCTCACTCATACCACATTCATTCTAGCCAGTTTCCCACTTCCAGTGCCAGTTTTTAGTATACTGATTGCGCAGTCACCCAGTAGTATGCTAGCACTATAAAAATAATTAAACATATAGCTCTCCTCTCACTCATACCACATTCATTCTAGCCAGTTTCCCACTTCCAGTGCCAGTTTTCAGTATACTGATTGCGCAGTCACCCAGTAGTATGCTAGCACTATAAAATAATTAAACATATAGCTCCCCTCTCACTCATACCACATTCATTCTAGCCAGTTTCCCACTTCCAGTGCCAGTTTTCAGTATACTGATTGCGCAGTCACCCAGTAGTATGCTAGCACTATAAAATAATTAAACATATAGCTCCCCTCTCACTCATACCACATTCATTCTAGCCAGTTTCCCACTTCCAGTGCCAGTTTTTAGTATACTGATTGCGCAGTCACCCAGTAGTATGCTAGCACTATAAAAAATAATTAAACATATAGCTCCCCTCTCACTCATACCACATTCATTCTAGCCAGTTTCCCACTTCCAGTGCCAGTTTGCAGTATACTGATTGCGCAGTCACCCAGTAGTATGCTAGCACTATAAAATGCTACTGTTTGATTATAAAAATGTTTAAACATACAAACCACATTGACACACCAATTAAACATATAGCTCCCCTCTCACTCATACCACATTCATTCTAGCCAGTTTCCCACTTCCAGTGCCAGTTTTCAGTATACTGATTGCGCAGTCACCCAGTAGTATGCTAGCACTATAAAATGCTACTGTTTGATTATAAAAATGTTTAAACATACAAACCACATTGACACACCAATTAAACATATAGCTCCCCTCTCACTCATACCACATTCATTCTAGCCAGTTTCCCACTTCCAGTGCCAGTTTTCAGTATACTGATTGCGCAGTCACCCAGTAGTATGCTAGCACTATAAAATAATTAAACATATAGCTCCCCTCTCACTCATACCACATTCATTCTAGCCAGTTTCCCACTTCCAGTGCCAGTTTTTAGTATACTGATTGCGCAGTCACCCAGTAGTATGCTAGCACTATAAAATATAATTAAACATATAGCTCCCCTCTCACTCATACCACATTCATTCTAGCCAGTTTCCCACTTCCAGTGCCAGTTTTCAGTATACTGATTGCGCAGTCACCCAGTAGTATGCTAGCACTATAAAATGCTACTGTTTGATTATAAAAATGTTTAAACATACAAACCACATTGACACACCAATTAAACATATAGCTCCCCTCTCACTCATACCACATTCATTCTAGCCAGTTTCCCACTTCCAGTGCCAGTTTTCAGTATACTGATTGCGCAGTCACCCAGTAGTATGCTAGCACTATAAAATGCTACTGTTTGATTATAAAAATGTTTAAACATACAAACCACATTGACACACCAAATTAAACATATAGCTCCCCTCTCACTCATACCACATTCATTCTAGCCAGTTTCCCACTTCCAGTGCCAGTTTTCAGTATACTGATTGCGCAGTCACCCAGTAGTATGCTAGCACACTATAAAATGCTACTGTTTGATTATAAAAATGTTTAAACATACAAACCACATTGACACACCAATTAAACATATAGCTCCCCTCTCACTCATACCACATTCATTCTAGCCAGTTTCCCACTTCCAGTGCCAGTTTTCAGTATACTGATTGCGCAGTCACCCAGTAGTATGCTAGCACTATAAAATGCTACTGTTTGATTATAAAAATGTTTAAACATACAAACCACATTGACACACACCAATTAAACATATAGCTCCCCTCTCACTCATACCACATTCATTCTAGCCAGTTTCCCACTTCCAGTGCCAGTTTTCAGTATACTGATTGCGCAGTCACCCAGTAGTATGCTAGCACTATAAAATGCTACTGTTTGATTATAAAAATGTTTAAACATACAAACCACATTGACACACCAATTAAACATATAGCTCCCCTCTCACTCATACCACATTCATTCTAGCCAGTTTCCCACTTCCAGTGCCAGTTTTCAGTATACTGATTGCGCAGTCACCCAGTAGTATGCTAGCACTATAAAATGCTACTGTTTGATTATAAAAATGTTTAAACATACAAACCACATTGACACACCAATTAAAACATATAGCTCCCCTCTCACTCATACCACATTCATTCTAGCCAGTTTCCCACTTCCAGTGCCAGTTTTCAGTATACTGATTGCGCAGTCACCCAGTAGTATGCTAGCACTATAAAATAATTAAACATATAGCTCCCCTCTCACTCATACCACATTCATTCTAGCCAGTTTCCCACTTCCAGTGCCAGTTTTCAGTATACTGATTGCGCAGTCACCCAGTAGTATGCTAGCACTATAAAATGCTACTGTTTGATTATAAAAATGTTTAAACATACAAACCACATTGACACACCAATTAAACATATAGCTCCCCTCTCACTCATACCACATTCATTCTAGCCAGTTTCCCACTTCCAGTGCCAGTTTTCAGTATACTGATTGCGCAGTCACCCAGTAGTATGCTAGCACTATAAAATAATTAAACATATAGCTCCCCTCTCACTCATACCACATTCATTCTAGCCAGTTTCCCACTTCCAGTGCCAGTTTTCAGTATACTGATTGCGCAGTCACCCAGTAGTATGCTAGCACTATAAAATGCTACTGTTTGATTATAAAAATGTTTAAACATACAAACCACATTGACACACCAATTAAACATATAGCTCCCCTCTCACTCATACCACATTCATTCTAGCCAGTTTCCCACTTCCAGTGCCAGTTTTCAGTATACTGATTGCGCAGTCACCCAGTAGTATGCTAGCACTATAAAATGCTACTGTTTGATTATAAAAATGTTTAAACATACAAACCACATTGACACACCAATTAAACATATAGCTCCCCTCTCACTCATACCACATTCATTCTAGCCAGTTTCCCACTTCCAGTGCCAGTTTTCAGTATACTGATTGCGCAGTCACCCAGTAGTATGCTAGCACTATAAAATGCTACTGTTTGATTATAAAAATGTTTAAACATACAAACCACATTGACACACCAATTAAACATATAGCTCCCCTCTCACTCATACCACATTCATTCTAGCCAGTTTCCCACTTCCAGTGCCAGTTTTCAGTATACTGATTGCGCAGTCACCCAGTAGTATGCTAGCACTATAAAATGCTACTGTTTGATTATAAAAATGTTTAAACATACAAACCACATTGACACACCAATTAAACATATAGCTCCCCTCTCACTCATACCACATTCATTCTAGCCAGTTTCCCACTTCCAGTGCCAGTTTTCAGTATACTGATTGCGCAGTCACCCAGTAGTATGCTAGCACTATAAAATGCTACTGTTTGATTATAAAAATGTTTAAACATACAAACCACATTGACACACCAATTAAACATATAGCTCCCCTCTCACTCATACCACATTCATTCTAGCCAGTTTCCCACTTCCAGTGCCAGTTTTCAGTATACTGATTGCGCAGTCACCCAGTAGTATGCTAGCACTATAAAATGCTACTGTTTGATTATAAAAATGTTTAAACATACAAACCACATTGACACACCAATTAAACATATAGCTCCCCTCTCACTCATACCACATTCATTCTAGCCAGTTTCCCACTTCCAGTGCCAGTTTTTAGTATACTGATTGCGCAGTCACCCAGTAGTATGATAGCACTATAAAATAATTAAACATATAGCTCCCCTCTCACTCATACCACATTCATTCTAGCCAGTTTCCCACTTCCAGTGCCAGTTTGCAGTATACTGATTGCGCAGTCACCCAGTAGTATGCTAGCACTATAAAATGCTACTGTTTGATTATAAAAATGTTTAAACATACAAACCACATTGACACACCAATTAAACATATAGCTCCCCTCTCACTCATACCACATTCATTCTAGCCAGTTTCCCACTTCCAGTGCCAGTTTGCAGTATACTGATTGCGCAGTCACCCAGTAGTATGATAGCACTATAAAATAATTAAACATATAGCTCCCCTCTCACTCATACCACATTCATTCTAGCCAGTTTCCCACTTCCAGTGCCAGTTTGCAGTATACTGATTGCGCAGTCACCCAGTAGTATGGTAGCACTATAAAATGCTTGGTACGCTAAAAAGCTTTTAAAGTTTTGGGCGTCGAGGCGTTATTAATTGATTCTGGCAACTTATTGGTGAAAGGAACTCCTGCCTGTGTGGGTAAGTGTAAATCACAGTCCTGTGTATTTCAGTTCGGTAAATATCTCTTCCTGTGTCATACGCGTGTATGTTTCGACCACTTGTCATGGTACAAGCAAAATAAAGTAGAGGCTCGGAAGAATCAACAGTTGCAGTTAAAACAAATTTCTTTGATGGGGGTAGATATGGTCGTAATACGCCGACATCAGAGGCAGAGTTGGGCAGTATTTGGCACCCTAAAAATATAAATGCCTGAGGACACACGTGTTCTATGTAGGCATTTCAATCACCTTTTATCCAGAAATATTCCAAGAAAGTCTGAACAATCGACTTCATCCAGTGGTGATCCACTAAGACGTTTGATCCTCCGTTTAGATCTCCCGGTTACAATCCGAAAGTCAGGTGATTTTGAGAAATTTAATCTGAGATTGAGGTTCTTGAATTGCTGAAAAAAATTATTTGTGCAGATAAAAGTTTGCTGTCCCAGAATTATTTTGAAATTTTTAAAGCGATGTGTCATCAGCATACTGTACAAGTCTTCCGCATCATAGCGATGACAACACGCTGACACCGTGACTTTGACATAGATAAAAAAGAATTAGACTGTGGATTGATCCTCTATGTCAGTCGGTTCAAAGAATGTGCCTGACATTTGGATAACTTGCGTTATAGAGATAAGAAATGATCTAAGCCATTAAAGAGGCTCACCTCTGATTTCATGTGACCAGGTTTGGCAGAACATTTTAGGTGTATTGTTTTCAAGGATTGTTATGTCATATCATCTTGGTAGTAAGTAAGTATACATGTTAATTATACCATAAAATACTCGTACGTATAGATGTTATGATGCAATATGATATACAGAGTTGGATCGTTCACTTCACGAGGATTTTCATCAATTAAAAAAAACAACTTTCGCAATTTGTTAGGAAATTAATATGTGCGGTGGTTGACTTAAAAGGGTTTTCATATATCCTTATTGAAGATTATAATACAGATTACCTGTCAGTTGTGACAGGTAATCATAATTTATTTTGTATATTACAATAATTATAATGTATTACTACCGTTGGTTAGTAACTTAAATATTCACATACAAAACAGTTAAACGTATATGGGGGATAATAATATGAAAGTGGCATTTCGTTGGGTTCTATGGGATATGTCCTGGAACAGTGGAAGGAGATAGAATGCAGATTTTATGGCGAATTCCTCCACTTTATCTAATTGATTTTAAATAAAATTGTCGCTATTCAGAAGTGATTTTAACGATCGTGTTTATTTAACCGTGACGTAACTAGGACCAGTGGCTCTGGGGCACAGCACACTAAGGGTTAATTCGGATTTAAACACTTACATATTGCATGTCAAACAAATTGAATGGCTTTTATACGAATATCGTTTTATTTTTAGGGATTATGGTGAGCCGTACCTTCTTATACCTCATAGTTACTCCACGGGTACTTAGTATTCCATTAAAAGTTATCTATTTGCCTCGTAAATAAGTATTTAATAATTTAATAAATAAGTATTTTATTGATGTTTTATTTAACTTACTGCTTTTCTAGTATATCTCATTTCTTTATATTTAAAGAAAGCGTCAGTGTTGTAATATACAAATTATATTTACTTAAAAGGATGTTTTTAAATATTATAAAATGTGTAAAGTCACTAAAAATAACAGCGATGTACAGAATGGTCATAAAGTCCCCTCTGATATTTTATGAACACTTACAGATAAAAAATTAAGCAGGATATTTACAGGCCAGTTTTAATCCAAATAGGAGTTTATTAGATTAAAATCTGAATTTTGAACAAAGCTTTAGAATATATTCACTAAATCACATAGGCTCAAGTTCGAGTAAACTGGAAAGACATTAAAGTATTCTGTAACCAAAAGAAGTTATCAGCAGGTCCAGGGCCTCTTCACACAAGTTTGATCAGTTTTCTTGTCTTTATTACCCTCTCTGCATGCGTTGATAATGTAAAGACTATACTATACTTGCATAAGTAAGTAGTATGCTATACTTACCGATGGATGTGTAGTTTGTAACTAAGTATAATAGTTACCCAGTGCATAACTCACCTTACTGCGGCGGCTAACTTACTAGACTATATAACTTCCTTCCGATACTCCCTTCTCAGATCAAGTTAGCGTCAGCGGAAATCGAGCAGACAGCGTTCCTAGAACCACATACACCTCGGCGATATACTCGTTACATGACACCAGACTTTGACAGGCTGAAGGCGCACTTTAAAGTCTACGGATGAACCTTTTCTCTAAATATCTTGCTCCATGATAAATTTACAATTATTTTCTTTGAGTCAGGTTTCATAGCAGTGTTTAAACAATAACAGTTTGGGCGAGGTAGGTAGGGTACTAGAATGCAAGGGTGCGCTGGAATCCAATCTTGTCACAGACGTTTAACATTTACTTTTCACTAATTTTGTTTACTGTACGAATAATCTACAGGTTTTAATATAACTCATGTTAAAGTCTCATATGCTTGTTGTCAGTTTGTTTACAAATTGATTTATTCTGCTATTTACTCGTTGCCATCACGGTTACTCATAAGGTCAAAGTAAAAATATTTGCTTATGCTGTCTTGCAATGTTGTCTATAAGTATATACAAATTAAGCTTCGCACAATTTCAAGTCTATACAGAGAAATCGTATGGTCAGACAGACAGATAGATATAATTTTTTCCCAAATTTTCTCCAACCCCACAGTAATCTGGTAAACAGTTCCAGCTAGGCACACTAAAAATAAAACAGGTATTTATTGAAAAACTACTAACTTCTTCTAATATATTTCATACTGCAGTATTGCGAGAAAGTTTGCGCAATAAAGCGAAATGTGGACATGACCAAAAACTCAGAATCCACTAGAATCAACATTAAGAAATCGTTTTTCAATGTTTCACTTGAAGGTAATTTATTTATTGAATAAATTTAAAAAGCCTCAATGTGAGTTGCTTTACAGCGTTTGAAAGGCAATGAAAGGAAAGAATTATAAGTGTTCTCTATAAGTGTTCGATATTGTATGTCTAATTGTAAAATGTTGACGATTGCTTTCGGAATTTATTTTTACCTAAGCAATAAATACTTGACTATTGAAGAGTTTTGTAGACAGAAGATAGGAAGAAACATATAGTTTATAAAAATGCTGACATATTTGTTTACACTAAAAATAAGGTAATATTATTTTTATTGAAATTGTTCTGATTCTGGTAGAGGAATTCACAGGAAATTGACGGCAGGGTATCGTCATAAAATCAAAGTAAGAAAACGATAATGTCCTCTCGTCAAATATTTGCAGAGAGACGGGCAATTTCATTTAAACGTGCTTGAATTTAAATTGTAACGGTAAACAGTGTCAATTTAAACATTAATTTGAAAACTCGAGTATAATTCGTGTTTAAATAAGGTTCTTGTATAATTTATTACTGTATTCGGTGAGTCCCAAATGCCGTCTCATGTTTCTTAAATTTATTCAGATAGCACTATCGTATAACCTCTTACTATTATTGAACAGTAAATAAATAATCTAAGCGAGCTATGAACTCCGACTTTCGACGAGTTCCTCCAAATTGGTCTAAAATAGTTGAAGTGCTACTGAAATCGTGGGAGCTATTCATTCCAAGGAATGTTGCACAAAACTTATGGGTTACGCCACGGGTATGTGTTAGTATAACATAACATATATTTAAATAGACCAAATCAAGTGTTTTATTTGTTATTACGTTCTAAAAGAACCAATTTAACCATATCATATTGCAAATATAATTTCCAGCTTGTTACACATTTACTATAGGAAGATAGAATAGCACCATATATGGATTGCATTTAACAACAATATTGTATTAAAAATCCACCTATGTTTTCTTCAACCTCTTTTAAATGTTGGACAAAAATACACTTCTCAAACTGTAAAGAACTCCAACTGCTTAGATGGCATTCCCTCTACATTCTTAAACTTTCAAAATCAGAAACAATTAACTTTGACTCAGAAACGCAGCTAAAGTAGAATGATAAAAAATCACTATAACAATATACTAAATGGATGTGACGCAAATTCACGTAAGTTATTTCTATTTCACATTGAAAACACTCAAGGGTAGTTGCAATATACCATGTTAAATGTATGAGTTTTGATTTATTTTCAAGGAAACTTTGGCGTTAATTCTTAAATTAGGCTATTACCGTTTATACCAATTAAATTACTCTAAATAAAAGTCGTTTATCAGGTATTTGGAATTTCGATCATATGTTACTTTGGTTATTTAAACACGTACGTTACAGAAACGGCCAGATACAAAATAATTAAATCGTTAAAAGTAAGGGTTCAGTGGTGTAGTGGTAGCCTAACAGGAAAGCGAGTATAGTTTTATACTTGAGCACGGGGTATAATGTATCTCCAACCTTTCTCTTTTTCCACTAAAATATTCCGGTAGAGTAGAATTTTAAACGTCTAGGCTACATGACATCATTACTAAAACCAGCATTTGAAATAACGCACTGCGGTAAACAGCAACTCCATATAACTTATAACTCCATGTTTAATATAATCGTCGCTATACAGACTTTTCTTTTGCAGTGATTTTTAGGGCTACGACAACAACTTTCAACATGTCTTTACCACTTTTTATGTTTACTAGTCCAACAAACTGCAGTACTACTAATAAACCATGCAAGCATCAAGAATCACACAATAATAAAACTGATACGTAAGATTTATAAAATCGCTTGCAAGCCGTGTCCCTAATACTTTCCTATTATTCTAATACACTGAAAGTCTTCTACACCTCTCCATAGAGCGCCCTCCCAGGTTGAGAGCTGCTCAATTAAAATGTACATCAATTTTAAAAACTTATTTTACAGTATTAAAATTATATTTTTGGTTCACCATTGTTTGAATAAATGGTTCAAATGAAGTTGATTTAGAAGGATTCATAATTAGTGCTTTGTGTAGCTTTGATATTCATTGTAGATTTCAACTGTAGTGATGCAGGGTTCGCAGTTTCTAGAATAGCAAATTGACTGTCAGGGCACAAGTCCATCTGACACTATTGCTTTGATAAGATTACCATCATAGCTTGTCAGCTAGGTCCGGCCAGCTCAGCTTGCCTAATGCTAGCTATGAATCTAATTAACCTTGAATTATCACAGTCACTGTAATCTGTACTTTGAGGAACTGCCAGCTTGTATCGAGCCTATTGTAATATACAGGGTGTTACAGACTATGCGGCCGAAATCTTCGGTGGTTAAACAGTTTGACACGAGCAATGCAATAAACTGTAACCCTCATAAATATCATACGGGGAACGGCGAAACATTGTTTTTGTCACATTTAAAACACAGGGCGTAACCAAAAAAGAGGTATCATAAAACAGAGCCAAAATCCAAGTTCTTGATACAAAATCTTCATGGCACAATGCTTCCAATCACCTAATGTCCTGATTGCATTGAAGTCTTAGCGGTCATAACTTTCAGGATCTAGGTAATCTGAAGCTCACGCAATTTAAGAGCGTTTACAGATAAAATTCTGTAAAGGACACAATCACTGAGGGATTTTAGATGACACACCATGTGACTTGACAGACGAAAAGTCGTAAAAAATCCTCAGAGGCCGGAAATTCTCTCAAAAGAGTCTTGGACTCATTTTTTCTCAATTTGAAATTTATAAATGTGCTTGATAAGTAGTGATGCAAATACCAAAGACAAATTTAATATGTAACTTTTACTCCAGATTGATATAATGCATTGAAAATATTGTTTAAACGCTGGGCATTCTTGACATTGTGATGTAGCATTTTAATACTGGTTTAAAAAACGGAGAATTGAACACGAACATGCCTCAACGACATACATTCTTTCGCACACTAGAGTCTTTATAAATTATAATTTTGAAATTTCGCATGAACTTAATAAGGAATGCTTTTCCCTTTACTTTAAATGATAGGATTTTCCCCAGACACAACACCAAGTAAAGTTCTGAATTTTACAAGCCTGAACGGGATTATCCAGATAAACTGCCTTCGCTAATTTGATTAGTGATTACATGCACTAGTCTGTAGAATCGTATGGAGTTTCTGAACAATCAGTGATTGTTTTCCATCTCAATATTAGAGCCAAGGGTAAGCAATCCAGACCAAAAAACCACCCATTACAAGTTCTTAGTGAATTAATTTGAACTACAATATTGGTAAGGAAAGTATATGGAACACATGTCAACCAAGTTCTTTAGCATCTTTGTAGGCAAGCAGAGAAACCATGAGGTATTGCCGTATTCAACTAAATATGCGTTAATGTTCTAATGATCCCTGGTTTAATCAAACTTAATGTAGACATTTTGTAACACAAATATTGAAGCCAAATTCACCACCATTTAAATAAAGAGAGTACAGTCCAAGAACTAAAAGCGGTTTTCACGTAACGGCATGGATTCGATAAAATTTGATACGGACGGTTTTATGGTACACATGATCCAAGGGGGTTGTGTTCCAATAAAAATCAATTTTACTCATTACTCCTGTTGAATTCTAAACATAATTGACGTAGATGGCATATATACATAAATATGAGTAGAAATGACATCCTGGGACTGGGAATTCAGTATCGTTAAAAGTAGATTGTAGCAACATTACTCTGTTACCTAAAGCTTTTTTAATTTCTGCAGCCAACAGTTCGGTGGCTAGGAAAGTAGTGCAGTTTGGTATTACAGATAAACCCTTGGAGGATGGTCAAATTGTCAAATTCTTCTTAGAGATATTGAATTTTGAATAATTCGACTTACTGAGTATATTATAAGATTTTATCGTCTATTTTAAAGCTGAAAATCGTGACAACCTACATTTGTAAACAATGCTAACAATACTTAATATTTAAAATAGCATTCTTAAGTGCTTTAAAAAAGTTAGATGGTTAAGGTCTAACAATAAAAGAAGTCTATTTACATACATAGTGTATTCAAAAAGTATCGCGAATTTTGTGTATTTTCAAAAATTATTGATTTATTCGTGAATATCTATTTTGTTTCCCTTCAAAGTAATTCCCCTGGGATATTATACACTTGTGCCAACGTTTTTTTTCAATCTTCGAAGCACTTCAAAAAATATTTTTTTTTCTCTTGTTCAGCTCCTCCTTCGATGCCGTCTCTATCTCTTCAACCGTGGCGTAGCGTCGTCCTTTCGTGGGCCTCTTCAGTTTCGGGAACAAGAAAAAGTCACAGGGGGCCAGATCTGGGGAATACGGTGGCTGCGGTATCATTAGTGTGCTTTTTTCTGGCCAAGAAGTCGCGTACAAGCAGCGATGTGTGAGCAGGGACGTTATCGTGGTGCAAAAGCCAATTTTTGTTTTTCCACAAATTCGGTTTTATACGCTAACCAAGTGTGTGCACTAGATTAAAGGTATGCAGTACAAAACAAAGCGTTAGTTATTGCGACAAAACTTGCTAGGAGTAAGGAATGAATGCAGTTTATTAAAGAACATTTTTCTTCAGAATTTTGAAATGAACATTCAAGAAATGTTTAACATCAGACGTGTATTTGAACATTCGCTGAAATAAATGATTGCAAATATTACTTCCTGAACAATAAATGCAATTAACGTTTCCTAGCAATAATATAACATTTGCAATGTTCTTTGCAGTTACAACCCTGATATTTATTTATTGATATCGAGCGATATTTATGAGCCATACTAAAGATGCATGAAAGTGTAGTTGGAATCTGTCAAGAATTGTGACATATTGTAATGTATGGTTTACTTGCAATTCATATCGTATTTGGTGATGCGGCCGGTTTCTTGTTGTAAATATTTTTTTAAATTCCAGTCATATTCCTTAAATATGTACCTTCCTGACGACAGGAAATCTACATGTATCTGTTTATCATGAAAAAAATTTTTGGACATTTTTGGATTTTTGTAGTCAGGCACAATTACAAATTGTTGAAAAAAATATTTTACTTTCCTCCCCACACTGTAGATGGATATATTCCAATGAGTCATTGACCGAAACGCCAACCACGACTACATCCGAAATTATAAATTGTGTCTCTAGGAGAGATTTTAGTTCATAAAAAGCCTTCGGAATGACAGGCGCACACTCCGTGCTTATCGCGGTTGACTGGGAAGTATTTTACAATTTTAGACGACCAACATTCCGTGGCAGGGGAGGGGCGCCCTTTGTCTAGTTTCCTCCACCTGCTCGGCGTCCTACAGAGCCTTAACCAAATATATTCATTTTGTGCCCAGATAAGAAACCTTATCTTGTGTTACATTATCATGAACCATTAGACAGGAAAATGCTCTAATAATTACTAGTTTATGTAATGTTTCAGTTTTATTAGATCGTACCATGAAATTGAATTTAGATCAAATTATCAGTATGGTAAATAGTTATTTTTTATTATAAGCAATACGTTTGCTAATTTTAACTAACATGCCTTGTTATATAATTTTTGCATTTACTTCCTACAGCATATTAATAATTTGTATGATAAAAATTATCTTTCAACTTAAAGAAAAATATATGAACTTCTTGCGTTAAAGAAAAATTATGGAATTCATTAACGGCGTTGGAAGACTAAAGGTATGTTTTGTCCTTGAATATGCAGTGCCTACACATGAATTACGATGTCAGGGAATGACATGTTTCATAAAGATTGCGATCAACGGAAAGAACACTTTTAATACAATGTATTGAAAAAAATGATACTGTTAAAATTAAAATAATACTTAGGTGAATTACATATTTTTTAAAATTAGTATTATTTCATTAACTATATTTGTTATATAAGCACTAAGTCAATCAAATTATCTCCACCAACATTTATAGATTCTGTGAGCCTGATTTCTAGATGTTTCTAAATAATGCTTTCAATGTCTAAAATTTCTTGAGGATCAATGAAACAAAGTGTTTATATTTTTATTAGGAAAGGCCTATTAGTGGTTGTGACTAAAAAGTGTTTCTTACAAAAAGCAACCCAACAAGCACCGTAAGGAAAGAAATTTGCTCAATAAAACACTAATATTAAACTTTGTTCTTTTAGGGCAAGAAGCTTAAAAATTGCACCTAGTCCTAAAAGGACCTTTTGCGCTGCTTCCAGTAAGGTTGGGATTAGGTGCCGCCTCCTGTCAAGATCCACAAGGAAGAATTTAGGGCGTTAATCTCAGTCATGTCCCTTTGGAAGAAATCAGCCTCTCCAGTCAAAGCAGGCAGGGAATGGCACACCCTTATGAAGCTTTGACTACACCATTATACTATACTATTATGAAGCTTATGGCTATCATGAAGCTTTGACTCTTAGGGAACGCCACTAACCCCAAAAGACATCTGCCGCAGTAGAATAGACCTATCGAACTACCCCAGCACCTCATTAGTGATGTTCCGCTCATAGAAGCCCATAAAGTTGCCCAGATTTACGTGACACATCAGTTTTTGCTGTACCAACTGTGAGTTCCTCTAGAAGGTATGAAAATAATTAGAAGTGAACCCTCCTAGGTAAATACCTTAATATTAAATTTTGAATGAAGGCCTATTTGTAGTGAAATTGATCAAATGTCAGTACGAATTACAAACCACATGAGTAAAATGTAATACATTAAAACCAAATATTTCTTACAACATATTAAACAAAGACAAACACCTAAATAACACCTTCTTTGTGTAATGTGATATTCCTTTGTAATACATATCTGGGAAACCCTGCATATATTCTGATCAGACATATATGCTAGAGATAAGTAAATCCAGTTATATGAATTGCAATTATATTTACTTTTATTTCAATGTGTAAACAAATTAGAATTCGAAAATGAATTAGATTACATTCCTCCTTTTCTTCATATTAAAACATTTCCAAGTAAACGCCTCTTAATTTATTACACTCAAAATACAATTTTGATGTTAGTTTAAATAAAAAAAATACTTATTCCTATTACAGATGGAGCTAATTAAGGACATAGAACTTTAAAGAACAACGTAGAAGCTATGTTTGGAAAAGAAGTGGACGCATGAACGGAAGTGGTATATCACGCTCGGCAAGTTATGGGAACTAAAAAGATTTGCGTCAATCTCCATTGAAAAATGGTTTGAGCTATGAGAACACATTGAAGCCTTAGAGCTTGTAATCAGGTCTATGACCAAAAATGTTATTCCTCCTAAAATGAGGAGGAGGGATTAAATAGGTAATCTGGTTAAAAATGTCACACAAATCATACAAGAGTGTCAAAGTCACGTCACACTGTCCTTAGTCTTTTAGAAATAGTCTCGAACCAAAGATTCGATTTCGATTTCACCGAAGAGTAAATACTGGCATTTTGTCGCTGCGTGACAGATTTCACCATCACGGCTTCTGTTATTTTTATAATAACATATATTGCGGTAAAATGTAATAAACTAAAAACCTAGTTTAGGTATAAAACAGTACTACCTACAAATCTTTTAACAAAAACCAACATAGGAATTCTATGGTATAAATTTAGTATGTTCATTAATTGCCCTTGGAGGCTAAGGGTCAGTGCTCTAGTGTAAGTATTAAACACTTTTTGTTGTACACTGCTGTGTTAATAAAGAGACGTACAAACATAAGCTCGGTCACTGCCGGGAAATGGTCCGCAATATAAACGAGAACTGTATTACAGCGCTAGAACTTGGTAACTAACGCTGTATATTAGTGTCTCGAGCCAGCACCAGGGCTATGTATGGTCCAGACAGACGTCACTTTACCGTTATACAATATCTTGTTGTACACTGCTGTGTTAATAAAGAGATGTACAAACATAAGCTCGGTCACTGCCGGGAAATGGTCCGCAATATAAACGAGAACTGTATTACAGCGCTAGAACTTGGTAACTAACGCTGTATATTAGTGTCTCGAGCCAGCACCAGGGCTATGTACGGTCCAGAGAGACATCACTTTACCGTTATACAATATCTTGTTGTACACTGCTGTGTTAATAAAGAGATGTACAAACACAAGCTCGGTCACTGCCGGGAAATAGTCCGCAATATAAACGAGAACTGTAAAACGAGAACTGTATTACAGCGCTAGAACTTGGTAACTAACGCTGTATATTAGTGTCTCGAGCCAGCACCAGGGCTATGTACGGTCCAGAGAGACATCACTTTACCGTTATACCATATCTTGTTGTACACTGCTGTGTTAATAAAGAGATGTACAAACACAAGCTCGGTCACTGCCGGGAAATAGTCCGCGCAATATAAACGAGAACTGTATTACAGCGCTAGAACTTGGTAACTAACGCTGTATATTAGTGTCTCGAGCCAGCACCAGGGCTATGTACGGTCCAGAGAGACATCACTTTACCGTTATACCATATCTTGTTGTACACTGCTGTGTTAATAAAGAGATGTACAAACACAAGCTCGGTCACTGCCGGGAAATAGTCCGCAATATAAACGAGAACTGTATTACAGCGCTAGAACTTGGTAACTAACGCTGTATATTAGTGTCTCGAGCCAGCACCATGGCTATGTACGGTCCAGAGAGACATCACTTTACTGTTATTGAATTTTGTTGTTGCAGGATAGTTTCCATTCTTTTACTGGCGAGATATTACAGTTTTAATAATGTCTATTTGTCTCTTCTTTATAACTTATTTCTTAACGTATTTAAACATTAAACAACACAGAATTGATTTTAATATTTGTTTACCTTGTACGTGGATTGTTATATTTATATATCTCGTCTTATACACATACACACACACAAAACTTATAGAGTTAATGAATATCGCCTTTAATTCTAAATTATTGCATTTTGTACAAGTCAATGGATAATTATTTGAAAGGAACTTTTATTTTTTATTTTTGCTGTAACAAACTTAAGTAATTGAAAAATACATTATTTTCTGGCCTTTGTTGTAATATAAAATCTGTCTCAATAACTTATTTGAGATATTTCTGATGCTACTAGACAAATTTAATTAAGTGGTGTTATGAGGCCTCTCAAAACATCCTTACAATAATACTTAATTTTTTCAGAATGTTAGTTAACGCTGAGTAATATCTGGTTTGATAAAATAATAACAGATAATGAGTTTTAAAAACTAGTTGATGTATGAATTGTGTAATTATAATAAATAAAAATGCCTTTATTTTCGAATAGTTTCAAAAATATATGCTTCTTTACAAAATGATTCAGGTCACTCGAGTTTAATGCTAAAACAGAGCTTAATTTAACAATTTATTGCATTTTAAAAATTAAAAAAAACATACAGTATACTACAAGTACTATGATCAGAACAGTAGTTATTTAAACAAAGACGTTATTTTAATTAAATTAGTAATTTGTGTGGTTGACGTTTCCTCCATTTGAATGATGCGATTGCCACATACTTAATAATATGAGTTTAATATTTAGAGAGTTTTAATAATAAATAAAGAAAACCAAATTGTATAATATAAAACTTAAAATGATTTAAGTTATACAACATCCCTTGTTGTAAGAAGTTCTTCTGGATAAAAGTAATCGTTACTTTAACTACACGTATTATTGTTAGAAAGTTATTGCATAGCAAATGAACCACTGTATTATAGGTAGACAGTATTTGTAACTGTACAGTAGTTTAAACCCCTGTATAGAAGGCAGTGTCTGTATAGTAGCTTCTACTGTACGAGTACGTGACACTCATCACTTACCATTAGACTTGTTACTCATTTAGTATGGAACGTCACATCTGCTTGTAGATGGACAGTAATTGTAACTGTACAGTAGTTTAAACCCCTGTATAGAAGGCAGTGTCTGTATAGTAGCTTCTACTGTACGAGTACGTGACACTCATCACTTACCATTAGACTTGTTACTTATTTAGTATGGAACGTCACATCTGCTTGTAGATAGACAGTAATTGTAACTGTACAGTAGTTTAAACCCCTGTATAGAAAGCAGTGTCTGTATAGTAGCTTCTACTGTACGAGTACGTGACACTCATCACTTACCATTAAACATGTTACTTATTTAGTATGGAACGTCACATCTGCTTGTAGATGGACAGTAATTGTAACTGTACAGTAGTTTAAACCCCTGTATAGAAAGCAGTGTCTGTATAGTAGCTTCTACTGTACGAGTACGTGACACTCATCACTTACCATTAGACTTGTTACTTATTTAGTATGGAACGTCACATCTGCTTGTAGATGGACAGTAATTGTAACTGTACAGTAGTTTAAACCCCTGTATAGAAAGCAGTGTCTGTATAGTAGCTTCTACTGTACGAGTACGTGACACTCATCACTTACCATTAAACTTGTTACTTATTTAGTATGGAACGTCACATCTGCTTGTAGATGGACAGTAATTGTAACTGTACAGTAGTTTAAACCCCTGTATAGAAAGCAGTGTCTGTATAGTAGCTTCTACTGTACGAGTACGTGACACTCATCACTTACCATTAGACTTGTTACTTATTTAGTATGGAACGTCACATCTGCTTGTAGATGGACAGTAATTGTAACTGTACAGTAGTTTAAACCCCTGTATAGGAAGCAGTGTCTGTATAGTAGCTTCTACTGTACGAGTACGTGACACTCATCACTTACCATTAGACTTGTTACTCATTTAGTATGGAACGTCACATCTGCTTGTAGATGGACAGTAATTGTAACTGTACAGTAGTTTAAACCCCTGTATAGAAGGCAGTGTCTGTATAGTAGCTTCTACTGTACGAGTACGTGACACTCATCACTTACCATTAGACTTGTTACTTATTTAGTATGGAACGTCACATCTGCTTGTAGATGGACAGTAATTGTAACTGTACAGTAGTTTAAACCCCTGTATAGAAGGCAGTGTCTGTATAGTAGCTTCTACTGTACGAGTACGTGACACTCATCACTTACCATTAAACTTGTTACTTATTTAGTATGGAACGTCACATCTGCTTGTAGATGGACAGTAATTGTAACTGTACAGTAGTTTAAACCCCTGTATAGAAGGCAGTGTCTGTATAGTAGCTTCTACTGTACGAGTACGTGACACTCATCACTTACCATTAAACTTGTTACTTATTTAGTATGGAACGTCACATCTGCTTGTAGATGGACAGTAATTGTAACTGTACAGTAGTTTAAACCCCTGTATAGAAAGCAGTGTCTGTATAGTAGCTTCTACTGTACGAGTACGTGACACTCATCACTTACCATTAAACTTGTTACTTATTTAGTATGGAACGTCACATCTGCTTGTAGATGGACAGTAATTGTAACTGTACAGTAGTTTAAACCCCTGTATAGAAAGCAGTGTCTGTATAGTAGCTTCTACTGTACGAGTACGTGACACTCATCACTTACCATTAAACATGTTACTTATTTAGTATGGAACGTCACATCTGCTTGTAGATGGACAGTAATTGTAACTGTACAGTAGTTTAAACCCCTGTATAGAAAGCAGTGTCTGTATAGTAGCTTCTACTGTACGAGTACGTGACACTCATCACTTACCATTAAACATGTTACTTATTTAGTATGGAACGTCACATCTGCTTGTAGATGGACAGTAATTGTAACTGTACAGTAGTTTAAACCCCTGTATAGAAAGCAGTGTCTGTATAGTAGCTTCTACTGTACGAGTACGTGACACTCATCACTTACCATTAAACATGTTACTTATTTAGTATGGAACGTCACATCTGCTTGTAGATGGACAGCAATTGTAACTGTACAGTAGTTTAAACCCCTGTATAGAAAGGCAGTGTCTGTATAGTAGCTTCTACTGTACGAGTACGTGACACTCATCACTTACCATTAAACATGTTACTTATTTAGTATGGAACGTCACATCTGCTTGTAGATGGACAGTAATTGTAACTGTACAGTATTTTAAACCCCTGTATAGAAGGCAGTGTCTGTATAGTAGCTTCTACTGTACGAGTACGTGACACTCATCACTTACCATTAGACTTGTTACTCATTAAGTATGGAACGTCACATCTGCTTGTAGATAAACATTAAAAAAGTCTTTATGATAACGCAGGTACTGAATAATAATAATAAACAATAATAATATGCCTTTATTTCCCTAGCGTATTTAGCGTGTTTTTTTTAGCGTATTAGTGTTTTTCAGATCAACTTTGGTCATACTAGTACAAGAATACTTTTCGTTCCTAGCTAAAATGAGTAATAACAGTGAAACGAGTAAATACCGCTAAAAATTGTAAAGCTGAAAATAATAAAAAGAAACACCAAAAACTAATCATAGTCAATTGCTTCAAACATATTTGTCTAACACCTCTTGCCTATCATATAAAATCTCTTTAATCTTGTGTTGAAACTTTTACAAAGAACAGTTTAACATACTTTAGATGAGGTCACTGTATAATTTCTGGCCGAAGTAAGATAAGGTTCTACTTCCGACTTCTAGCCTCACTTTAGGAAAGAGCAGTTTTTTCAGTTTTGGCGGGTGCAACTTCTTGTAACCCTTTCTTGGGTTGTTTACAACAAGCAAGAATGTAAATAGCGGAAAACTTAACATCTACATATTCTAACAACTTAGTTTAATGACATTGATTTTAGCTCCCGGGCAACACCCTACATATGCTCCTCTGGAGGCGCGGGAGTCGCCAATTAACAAGACATCATAACATTCTGCAGAACACAGTTTATCAGAACTGTTTGGAGTTGATTTTAAGTTGGCAGGATGGCTAGGGGTGACGCCTGGCAGCAACAGAGTCAGCTGTCTGGCCTAGAGAGAGCTCAGGAAGAAGATATAAACCTGCACCTTTGCATGCGGTGTCTACAAAGGTTTGCTTAAAATTATTGTTTTGTTCCATGAGAGCACTGTTTAATTGGCACAAATCATTTAGTTTAGATATCAGTTGTATTTGGTATGACATGTTCAAGGACCTTTCCCAAAAATTAGCAATAGTGGCTCTTAGTTCAGAGTAAAATTTGGAAGCAAGGTCAACAATCTCATCGTCAAGATGATAAAAATTTAGCATATCCATAGATCGAGTGATATGAGAAATTTCAATGACCTTAAAATGTATTTAATAAATATTCACACAATAACCAGAGAATTATAACATAATAATATCAATAAAAGTAACAACAACAAAGAAAATAACAAGAAATGAACACCTGTAACGTTTATAAAACTTGACAAACTAATTATAAATAGTAAACAAATAAATAACGTAATGTGAAATAAATCAATAAGCTGATAAGAAAAAAAGTGATAAGATGTCTCTTATGGAAAAAAAGCGCCGTCATCTCAAGCTACCCAACCTCTTGCTGGTAAGTAGGGTAGTTGCGTCGCGCAAATTGAAAGCGTCCAAGAAATCAGAAACAGCGGCTAGACGGTGAGTGAACTCGACAATACCCACAGTGTGGCGTCAGTTGAACAGGCAAGCCTGAACTCTGGCGTCTGCTGGCGGGAGTACGAGCTGCACTGTTTAATCTGTGACTGAACTCTTCTTTAGGTTATTAACAGTGACACTCCACATTCATTAACTAACAGCTGCACTGTGAGAATCTGTGACTAAACTCTTCTTTAGGTTATTAACAGTGACAGTCCACATTCATTAACTAACAGCTGCACTGTGAGAATCTGTGACTAAACTCTTCTTTAGGTTATTAACAGTGACACTCCACATTCATTAACTAACAGCTGCACTGTGAGAATCTGTGACTGAACTCTTCTTTAGGTTATTAACAGTGACAGTCCACATTCATTACTAACAGCTGCACTGTGAGAATCTGTGACTGAACTCTTCTTTAGGTTATTAACAGTGACAGTCCACATTCATTACTAACAGCTGCACTGTGAGAATCTGTGACTGAACTCTTCTTTAGGTTATTAACAGTGACAGTCCACATTCATTAACTAACAGCTGCACTGTGAGAATCTGTGACTAAACTCTTCTTTAGGTTATTGACAGTGACACTCAACATTCATTAAATAACAGCTGCACTGTGAGAATCTGTGACGGAACTCTTCTTTAGGTTATTAACAGTGACAGTCCACATTCATTAACTAACAGCTGCACTGTGAGAATCTGTGACTAAACTCTTCTTTAGGTTATTGACAGTGACACTCAACATTCATTAAATAACAGCTGCACTGTGAGAATCTGTGACTGAACTCTTCTTTAGGTTATTAACAGTGACAGTCCACATTCATTACTAACAGCTGCACTGTGAGAATCTGTGACTAAACTCTTCTTTAGGTTATTGACAGTGACACTCCACATTCATTAAATAACAGCTGCACTGTGAGAATCTGTGACTGAACTCTTCTTTAGGTTATTAACAGTGACAGTCCACATTTATTACTAACAGCTGCACTGTGAGAATCTGTGACTAAACTCTTCTTTAGGTTATTGACAGTGACACTCCACATTCATTAACTAACAGCTGCACTGTGAGAATCTGTGACTGAACTCTTCTTTAGGTTATTAACAGTGACAGTCCACATTCATTTACTAACAGCTGCACTGTGAGAATCTGTGACTGAACTCTTCTTTAGGTTATTAACAGTGACAGTCCACATTCATTACTAACAGCTGCACTGTGAGAATCTGTGACTAAACTCTTCTTTAGGTTATTGACAGTGACACTCCACATTCATTAACTAACAGCTGCACTGTGAGAATCTGTGACTGAACTCTTCTTTAGGTTATTAACAGTGACAGTCCACATTCATTACTAACAGCTGCACTGTGAGAATCTGTGACTGAACTCTTCTTTAGGTTATTAACAGTGACAGTCCACATTCATTACTAACAGCTGCACTGTGAGAATCTGTGACTGAACTCTTCTTTAGGTTATTAACAGTGACACTCCACATTCATTAACTAACAGCTGCACTGTGAGAATCTGTGACTGAACTCTTCTTTAGGTTATTAACAGTGACAGTCCACATTCATTAACTAACAGCTGCACTGTGAGAATCCGTGACTGAACTCTTCTCTAGGTTATTAACAGTGACAGTCCACATTCATTAACTAACAGCTGCACTGTGAGAATCTGTGACTGAACTCTTCTTTAGGTTATTAACAGTGACAGTCCACATTCATTTACTAACAGCTGCACTGTGAGAATCTGTGACTGAACTCTTCTTTAGGTTATTAACAGTGACAGTCCACATTCATTACTAACAGCTGCACTGTGAGAATCTGTGACTAAACTCTTCTTTAGGTTATTAACAGTGACACTCCACATTCATTAAATAACAGCTGCACTGTGAGAATCTGTGACTGAACTCTTCTTTAGGTTATTAACAGTGACAGTCCACATTCATTAACTAACAGCTACACTGTGAGAATCTGTGACTGAACTTTTCTTTAGGTTATTAACAGTGACAGTCCACATTCATTTACTAACAGCTGCACTGTTTGTTAATGACGTTGAGGTGTCGTGTCAGTATCAATGCAATGTTGTGGATTGCGCGGTTAAACAAGTGGTTTTAGTTCAAAACGTACACAGCACAATTTTTCGTAATAATAATTTCAAAATTATAATATCACAAAAACTGAAAGTGGATAAATTTCTCAGTAACAGTTCATGACAATATGATATGTTGGAATTGCTAGTAAAGACAAATAGCTACTGGACACTTCTGATTGGTTACGAAACGTTGTGCCATGCCGGGAATAATGTAATTAACTTTGTGTGGTAGCCTGCAGCACGTGAATGGTACTCTTATACGCTTATTACAGTTTATAAATCAATACCACTTTGATTGGATAGTTGAATTTTGTATTTAATTACAGATTTATTTATAATTGTTTAACCTGACGCGTTAGCCGCAGTCACTCGAGGGGCTGGACAATTTCGATACAGATCTTATGCGTACTCTATATTTTGCCCTAATGCAATCTAGATTACAGTACTCAATTAGTTTATGGGGATGTACATATAAACTTTTGATAAAGAAGTTAAAAGTAGCACAAAATTATTTCATGCGTATTATATTAAGTAGAAGCAAAAGAGATAGCGTCTTTCCACTATATGTAGGCAAAATTTTGCCTATATAACATCTATACATATACAAAGTTTTAAGAATTTTTTATACTAGAAGCGGAAATTTAGGTACCAGTGGTTTGACATATAAAACTAGAATTAGTGAAAATAGTAATAAATAAGTGCAAAAGAACTAGAAGAATCATTTCTGAGTCAGAAAAACAGAATTGTGATAAATTTGCGTTTATGTCAATGCCTTATGTGCCGGGATTATCGGAGAAAATTAGAAGAGTAGGTAGAAAGTACAACATTAGAACCGCGTTTAAAACACACAACACTCTTAGACAAAGTCTCGTAAAAACAAAACCAAAAAATGGCACACAGGATTCCAAAAACTGTGTTTACAGTATAAAATGTAGTTGCAATAGGGAATACATAGGCGAGACAAAAAGACCACTAAACGTAAGGATAAAAGAGCACAAAGAAAACACGAGAAAGGGTCTCACAGAAAAGTAAAAAATTGCACATCATTGTTGGTCCGAAGACCATCATATGAATTGGGATGAAGTCAACATAAATAATAAATAAATAAATAAATAATACATCGGGAACCACATTTCTTCAAAAGGAAATTAATTGAGGCAACATACATTAAATTGGCAGACCAACGAATCAGCCAACCATCAGTCGAGATTAGGCCGCTTTGGTTGCCAATTCTAAAAAATGAAAAACCAAAAATATCAAACGGATCAGAAATTTGTAATAAACCAATGCGGAGTCACAATATGGTTTTAAGAAGTTCATCTCGCATGAACCAATAATAACGAAAGGGCCCATTCCTGTCCTCCTTCCTTTTTATTTCCGCCATCTTGTTTTAGTCTGCCGTCACGATTACCATTGGCTAGCCCCTTTGGTCAGTCGTAGGTGGTTAGTAGACGAATGAAGACGTATTGTGACCTGTATTCCGTAGTTCAGTTTTAATGACTAGTGTTTTGTATAGTTTTTTATTAAGTGCATGTTTATAGAGTTAGTGAAGTTGACAAACAACATGTAGGTTGTGATCCTGACTTAGGCGTTCCACAACGCTTTGGTAAGATTTGTTTATTTTAACCTAGTTTGTAATATTATGTATTAGGTTAGTTCTTTACCTGAAGAAGAGATCAGATTGCAGATCTCGAAACGTAGTGTTACTGATTTATTGTTTCACTGAACGATGGCAAATGTCCGGAAAAATCCTGTTTCTTTCACAATCCTTCCATCGTCAAAAATAACCTTCAAACAAAGAATCTTCAGGTTACCTAACGTTAATAAAGCACTCTATAGACACTCCATTCAATACATAGGCCCAACATTATTTAATCAAATGACTGATGAAATCAAATCGAGTAGTAACTTAAAACAATTCTGCCCCTTACTAAAACCCTGGCTATTTACAAAACCTGGTATTGCTCTTTTAACGAGTGTATTGATTTAAGTTTTATGCAACCACTTATTACATTGTTTACATCATTATTGCATAATTTTTGTCATAGTAGTGTGTACGTGTGAATGTATGTTTTAGAGTGTGGATGTTCTATTGTATGCATGTAAGTGTACGTACGTGATTGTTATGATATTTGTATGTAATTTTATGTAATACATTAATTTAATTTTCAATTGTTTCAATATATTTGTTTATACATTTTTGTAAAATTATTTATGATTTTAGTACATAAGATTGTATATTTGTATTTTCTTTTCAGAACAGTTTTTTATTCTTTACATTGTCTAATTAGTTCCTAGTCACTCTATACTTTAAAAACGTCGGCTATATGTATTTATTTTGGTTTTATTTTTTTTGTAGTCTTGTGCAGACGTCGCGGAATGTATCGATGAATGTAAATGTTGGAAAATAAATATTTATTTATTATTTGTATGGCGGTATGATAATGTGGGTTAATGAACAAAAATGTGCATACGTTACTTGGCAAGATATTTCATGAAATAAGTCCAATAATAATTTCAAAACTATAATATCAAAAAAACTGAAATTGGATAAATTTCTCAATAACAGTTCATGACAATATGATATGTTAGAATTTCTAGTAAAGACAAATAAGCTACTGGACACTTCTAATAAACATTTATTGGTTACAGAAAGTTGTGCTGGGAATCAAATAATTACCTTTGGGTGGTAGTCTGCAGCACGTGAATGGTACTCATGTAAGCTTATAACAGTTTGTAAATAAAATACCACTTGAATTTTGTATTAATTACAGCTTTATTTATAATTGTTTGACATAACGCGTTAGCCGCGGTCACTCGAGGGGCTGGAAAAATTTCGATACAGATCTTATGCGTACTCTATATTTTGTCCTAATCCAATCTAGATTACAGTACTCAATTACTTTCTGGGGAAGTACATATAACATTGTTGATTAAATAAGTTAAAAAGTAGCACACAATTATTTCATGCGTATTTATTATTAAGTAGAAGCAAGAGATAGCGTCTTTCCACTATATGTAGGCAAAAATTTTGCCTATAGAACATCTATACATATACCAAATTTTAAGAATTTTTTATACTAGAAGCGGAAATTTAGGTACCAATGGTTTGACATATTAAAACTTGAATTAGTGAAAGTAGAATCTTCAGGTTACCTAAAGTTAATAAAGCACTCTATAGACACTCCATTCAATACATAGGCCCTACATTATTTAATCAAATGACTGATGAAATCAAATAGAGTAGTAACTTAAAACAATTCTGCTCCTTACTAAAATCCTGGCTATTTACACAAACCTGGTATTGCTTTTCTAACGAGTGTATTAATTTAAGTTTTATGCAACCACTTATTACATTGTTTACATCATTATTACATAATTTTTAACCTGATTGTGTAAAACTATCATAATCATAGTAGTGTGTAAGTGTGAATGTATGTTTTAGAGTGTGGATGTTCTATCGTATGCATGTAAGTGTACGTACGTGATTTTTCTGTTATTTGTATGTAATTTTATGTAATACATTAATTTAATTTTAAATTGTTTCAATATATATGTTGTTTATACATTTTTGTAAAATTATTTATGATTTTAGTACATAAGATTGTTATTTGTATTTTTTTTTTTCAAAACAGTTTTTTATTCTTTACAATGTCTAATTAGTTCCTAGTCACTCTATACTTTAAAAACGTCTGCTATATGTATTTATTTTGGTTTTATTTTTTTTGTAGTCTTGTGCAGGACGTCGCGGAATGTATCGATGAATGTAAATGTTGGAAAATAAATATTTATTTATATTTGTATGGCGGTATGATAATGTGGGTTAATGAACAAAAATGTGCATACGTTACTTGGCAAGATATTTCATGAAATAAGTCATTTGCAGACTTTAACATCGACAGAATGAGTGATGGTGTATCTCCAATTATAGAGTTTTGGTAAGTCAGTAGGCCGACAAATTTCTACTTTGGTAGGGGGGAGGGAGGATGTAAAATTGTCAACTTATTTGTCCACAGCAACTCTCAAGAATACAATGAGCTAGATTTATATATTTGAAAGAAACATAAACGAAGTAGCATGTTTCAGATTGCCTGGACCACCTGTTGCGCAATATCTTCTACGCTTACAGAGTTTATACTTAACACTCACCGAATTTTATCATCAATTTAAGATTATGAGAAACCACATGTTGCGCAATATCTTCTACGCTTACAGAGTTTATACTTCAACACTCACAGAATATTTATCATCAAGAAAGTTAAGATTATGAGCAACCACATGTTGCGCAATATCTTCTACGCTTACAGAGTTTATACTTCAACACTCACAGAATATTTTTATCATCAAGAAAGTTTAAGATTATGAGCAACCACATGTTGCGCAATATCTTCTACGTTACAGAGTTTATACTTCAACACTCACAGAATATTTTATCATCAAGAAAGTTTAAGATTTATGAGCAACCACCTGTTGCGCAATATCTTCTACGCTTACAGAGTTTATACTTCAACACTCACAGAATATTTTATCATCAAGAAAGTTTAAGATTATGAGCAACCACCTGTTGCGCAATATCTTCTACGCTTACAGAGTTTATACTTCAACACTCACCGAATATTTTATCATCAAGAAAGTTTAAGATTATGAGCAACCACCTGTTGCGCAATATCTTCTACGCTTACAGAGTTTTTACTTCAACACTCACACCGAATATTTTATCATCAAGAAAGTTTAAGATTATGAGCAACCACCTGTTGCGCAATATCTTCTACGCTTACAGAGTTTTATACTTCAACACTCACCGAATATTTTATCATCAAGAAAGTTTAAGATTATGAGCAACCACCTGTTGCCGCAATATCTTCTACGCTTACAGAGTTTATACTTCAACACTCACCGAATTATTTTATCATCAAGAAAGTTTAAGATTATGAGCAACCACCTGTTGCGCAATATCTTCTACGCTTACAGAGTTTTTATACTTCAACACTCACCGAATATTTTATCATCAAGAAAGTTTAAGATTATGAGCAACCACCTGTTGCGCAATATCTTCTACGCTTACAGAGTTTATACTTCAACACTCACGAATATTTTATCATCAAGAAAGTTTAAGATTATGAGCAACCACCTGTTGCGCAATATCTTCTACGCTTACAGAGTTTATACTTTCAACACTCACCGAATATTTTATCATCAAGAAAGTTTAAGATTCATGAGCAACCACCTGTTGCGCAATATCTTCTACGCTTACAGAGTTTATACTTCAACACTCACCGAATATTTTATCATCAAGAAAGTTTAAGATTATGAGCAACCACCTGTTGCGCAATATCTTCTACGCTTACAGAGTTTTATACTTCAACACTCACCGAATATTTTATCATCAAGAAAGTTTAAGATTATGAGCAACCACCTGTTGCGCAATTATCTTCTACGCTTACAGAGTTTATACTTCAACACTCACCGAATATTTTATCATCAAGAAAGTTTAAGATTATGAGCAACCACCTGTTGCGCAATATCTTCTACGCTTACAGAGTTTATACTTCAACACTCACCGAATATTTTATCATCAAGAAAGTTTAAGATTATGAGCAACCACCTGTTGCGCAATATCTTCTACGCTTACAGAGTTTATACTTCAATACTCACCGAATATTTTATCATCAAGAAAGTTTAAGATTATGAGCAACCACCTGTTGCGCAATATCTTCTACGCTTACAGAGTTTATACTTCAACACTCACCCGAATATTTTATCATCAAGAAAGTTTAAGATTATGAGCAACCACCTGTTGCGCAATATCTTCTACGCTTACAGAGTTTATACTTCAACACTCACCGAATGTTTTTATCATCAAGAAAGTTTAAGATTATGAGCAACCACCTGTTGCGCAATATCTTTCTACGCTTACAGAGTTTATACTTCAACACTCACCGAATATTTTTATCATCAAGAAAGTTTAAGATTATGAGCAACCACCTGTTGCGCAATATCTTCTACGCTTACAGAGTTTATACTTCAACACTCACCGAATGTTTTATCATCAAGAAAGTTTAAGATTATGAGCAACCACCTGTTGCGCAATATCTTCTACGCTTACAGAGTTTATACTTCAACACTCACCGAATATTTTTATCATCAAGAAAGTTTAAGATTATGAGCAACCACCTGTTGCGCAATATCTTCTACGCTTACAGAGTTTATACTTCAACACTCACCGAATAATTTTCTCATCAAGAAAGTTTAAGATTATGAGCAACCACCTGTTGCGCAATATCTTCTAAGCTTACAGAGTTTATACTTCAACACACTCACCGAATATTTTATCATCAAGAAAGTTTAAGATTATGAGCAACCACCTGTTGCGCAATATCTTCTACGCTTACAGAGTTTATACTTCAACACTCACCGAATATTTTCTCATCAAGAAAGTTTAAGATTATGAGCAACCACCTGTTGCGCAATATCTTCTACGCTTACAGAGTTTTATACTTCAACACTCACCGAATATTTTCTCATCAAGAAAGTTTAAGATTATGAGCAACCACCTGTTGCGCAATATCTTCTACGGCTTACAGAGTTTATACTTCAATACTCACGAATATTTTCTCATCAAGAAAGTTTAAGATTATGAGCAACCACCTGTTGCGCAATATCTTCTACGCTTACAGAGTTTATACTTCAATACTCACCGAATATTTTCTCATCAAGAAAGTTTAAGATTATGAGCAACCACATGTTGCGCAATATCTTCTACGCTTACAGAGTTTATACTTCAACACTCACCCGAATATTTTCTCATTCAAGAAAGTTAAGATTATGAGCAACCACATGTTGCGCAATATCTTCTACGCTTACAGAGTTTATACTTCAATACTCACCGAATATTTTCTCATCAAGAAAGTTTAAGATTATGAGCAACCACATGTTGCGCAATATCTTCTACGCTTACAGAGTTTATACTTCAATACTCACCGAATATTTTCTCATCAAGAAAGTTTAAGATTATGAGCAACCACATGTTGCGCAATATCTTCTACGCTTACAGAGTTTATACTTCAATACTCACCGAATATTTTCTCATCAAGAAAGTTTAAGATTATGAGCAACCACATGTTGCGCAATATCTTCTACGCTTACAGAGTTTATACTTCAATACTCACCGAATATTTTCTCATCAAGAAAGTTTAAGATTATGAGCAACCACATGTTGCGCAATATCTTCTACGCTTACAGAGTTTATACTTCAATACTCACCGAATATTTTCTCATCAAGAAAGTTTAAGATTATGAGCAACCACATGTTGCGCAATATCTTCTACGCTTACAGAGTTTATACTTCAATACTCACCGAATATTTTCTCATCAAGAAAGTTTAAGATTATGAGCAACCACATGTTGCGCAATATCTTCTACGCTTACAGAGTTTATACTTCAATACTCACCGAATATTTTCTCATCAAGAAAGTTTAAGATTATGAGCAACCACCTGTTGCGCAATATCTTCTACGCTTACAGAGTTTATACTTCAACACTCACCGAATATTTTCTCATCAAGAAAGTTTAAAGTTTAATATGAGCAGAGCAACCACCTGTTGCGCAATATCTTCTACGCTTACAGAGTTTATACTTCAATACTCACCGAATATTTTCTCATCAAGAAAGTTTAAAATTATGAGCAACCACCTGTTGCGCAATATCTTCTACGCTTACAGAGTTTATACTTCAACACTCACCGAATATTTTATCATCAAGAAAGTTTAAGATTATGAGCAACCACATGTTGCGCAATATCTTCTACGCTTACAGAGTTTATACTTCAACACTCACCGAATATTTTATCATCAAGAAAGTTTAAGATTATGAGCAACCACATGTTGCGCAATATCTTCTACGCTTACAGAGTTTATACTTCAACACTCACCGAATATTTTATCATCAAGAAAGTTTAAGATTATGAGCAACCACATGTTGCGCAATATCTTCTACGCTTACAGAGTTTATACTTCAACACTCACCGAATATTTTATCATCAAGAAAGTTTAAGATTATGAGCAACCACATGTTGCGCAATATCTTCTACGCTTACAGAGTTTATACTTCAATACTCACCGAATATTTTCTCATCAAGAAAGTTTAAGATTATGAGCAACCACCTGTTGCGCAATATCTTCTACGCTTACAGAGTTTATACTTCAATACTCACCGAATATTTTCTCATCAAGAAAGTTTAAGATTATGAGCAACCACATGTTGCGCAATATCTTCTACGCTTACAGAGTTTATACTTCAATACTCACCGAATATTTTCTCATCAAGAAAGTTTAAGATTATGAGCAACCACCTGTTGCGCAATATCTTCTACGCTTACAGAGTTTATACTTCAATACTCACCGAATATTTTCTCATCAAGAAAGTTTAAGATTATGAGCAACCACCTGTTGCGCAATATCTTCTACGCTTACAGAGTTTATACTTCAATACTCACCGAATATTTTCTCATCAAGAAAGTTTAAGATTATGAGCAACCACCTGTTGCGCAATATCTTCTACGCTTACAGAGTTTATACTTCAATACTCACCGAATATTTTATCATCAAGAAAGTTTAAGATTATGAGCAACCACCTGTTGCGCAATATCTTCTACGCTTACAGAGTTTATACTTCAATACTCACCGAATATTTTATCATCAAGAAAGTTTAAGATTATGAGCAACCACCTGTTGCGCAATATCTTCTACGCTTACAGAGTTTATACTTCAATACTCACCGAATATTTTATCATCAAGAAAGTTTAAGATTATGAGCAACCACCTGTTGCGCAATATCTTCTACGCTTACAGAGTTTATACTTCAACACTCACCGAATATTTTATCATCAAGAAAGTTTAAGATTATGAGCAACCACATGTTGCGCAATATCTTCTACGCTTACAGAGTTTATACTTCAACACTCACCGAATATTTTATCATCAAGAAAGTTTAAGATTATGAGCAACCACATGTTGCGCAATATCTTCTACGCTTACAGAGTTTATACTTCAACACTCACCGAATATTTTATCATCAAGAAAGTTTAAGATTATGAGCAACCACATGTTGCGCAATATCTTCTACGCTTACAGAGTTTTATACTTCAACACTCACCGAATATTTTATCATCAAGAAAGTTTAAGATTATGAGCAACCACATGTTGCGCAATATCTTCTACGCTTACAGAGTTTATACTTCAACACTCACCGAATATTTTATCATCAAGAAAGTTTAAGATTATGAGCAACCACATGTTGCGCAATATCTTCTACGCTTACAGAGTTTATACTTCAACACTCACCGAATATTTTATCATCAAGAAAGTTTAAGATTATGAGCAACCACATGTTGCGCAATATCTTCTACGCTTACAGAGTTTATACTTCAACACTCACCGAATATTTTATCATCAAGAAAGTTTAAGATTATGAGCAACCACATGTTGCGCAATATCTTCTACGCTTACAGAGTTTATACTTCAACACTCACCGAATATTTTATCATCAAGAAAGTTTAAGATTATGAGCAACCACATGTTGCGCAATATCTTCTACGCTTACAGAGTTTATACTTCAACACTCACCGAATATTTTATCTCATCAAGAAAGTTTAAGATTATGAGCAACCACATGTTGCGCAATACCTGCTCAGTTTTTATAGTTAAGTAGCTTCCCTTTTACAGAAAGTCAAGTACAATAGAACTGGTATTTTCCAACTAAGAACTTACATAAAAATAGAAAACTGGGAGTTCAGTAATAAGGATTAAAATGCAGTGACGTAGATACATATTGTGTTTGGGGAATCCACCGGAGACCTAAAGGGTATGGAATAATTAAACTTTAAGGGAGTGTTTCACTGTCTAAGAATTTTAAATACGAATGGTTAGAAAAATGATATTCACACGATATGGTAGGATTTGCTTTGGTGCCATGATGAAAAATTATTTATATATTGGGTTTGAAAGGGCTTCAGTAGTTAAACACTGTCTACTTTTGGTCTTTGTAATTTTTTTTCTGTTTAAAGTAAAACTACTCCCAGTGCCCCAGTAACATTTAAATTGTCCGTGGCCACATGGCCCAATCAAGAAAACATATATTAATACGTTGGTCATAAAGACAAATTCAGTAAAATATTGTCTACTTTTGGCTATTGTAAACCGCTTCCGGTATATCCAAGTGTTGCAGTAACGATTAAGAAAATATACTCGATACATTCGTTGGCCAGAATAGTTTACTTTGGTCATAAAGCGTATACTTTCAGTCATTGTATTTAATTTCCAATCCAAGTTAATTCCAGTGCCGTAGTGGCGTTTGCAATGTTTTCTGTTCAAGAAAATATATAACTGAATTTGTCTGGAAAGTCTTCTTCGGTGAAAACAGCGTATACTTCCCGACACAGTTATATTTTTCCCGGTATCTAGAGCCTGTTGAATTTATATACCTATGTGTACCATATTGCACCTTTCTAGTACAATAGGAAGGTGAAAACAAAATATAGATTTTCAGTGGTTCCAACCCTAATTAGCACTCATAGGGTTGATATTTACTACAAATCTTTACATCTTTACGAAGGCACTATCTCCAACGGCAGTGCAGCCTGTGCAACCGGTCATCGTTGGGTCCACTCCTTAAGGTTCAGTTCTTTTATCTTAGACGTCAGGACCTGCTTCTTTGAGACTCGCGATAGTGCCTCCTCCAGCAGGCGCGATGACACGTCCTGGCAGCAAGACCTTTGCCGAGGCCGTCACCAGCTGTTCACCTGCCCCTTCATCTTCTATGCCTTCTGTTGTAATCGATTCTGTTTTTAGGGGTCCACGTACGGCCCAAGGGTAAGATTGACTGATGTTACCCAACAAATGCAAATGAATTCAAAACTTCTTAATCAGATTCTAAATCCAACTGCTTCACTAAAGTGCCCAATCTGCAAATAACTTCAAGAGCTTCAAGAAGTTCAACTATGTGTGCAGAAATGTAAACTGATGTCCTTGTTTTAACGGAGAAGTTTTAACGACAAGAACATCGACCTATGCCAAATTCCAAATTTCACATGGGCAAAAATTCATATTGCCGACGACTTTCCAAAGGAGAAGGAGTCGCCATTTTGGTCAGAAAAATTTCTACTTTACCTCCCTTTTCACTCGCCAAAATTATCGGAAAAGTTTTGAAACAGTTGGGATAAAATTTAATCCAAACAGATCAAAATTTACCGTCACCAGAATTTATAAGCCTCCCAATAGCAATGAGAACAGATCAAAATTTACCGTCACCAGAATCTATAGAATCTATAAGCCCCCCAATAGCAATGAGGACAGATCAAAATTTACCGTCACCAGAATCTATAAGCCTCCCAATAGCAAGGAGGACAGATCAAAATTTACCGTCACCAGAATCTATAAGCCTCCCAATAGCAATGAGGACAATTTCTTTTACAAATTTTGAAGCTCTACTGATGGATTTGACTAGCCATTAACAGGATTATGTCCTAATGGGTGAGTTCAACATCAATGCGATGGACAGTAACCATGCTTCCACCAAACGATTTGTCAACTTGTTAAGGTCATTTGATTTGTTGAGAATTGTTAGTCTAAACGCCAGCTCATGAATAAATGAATGTAGGTAAGTTTGTAAACTGTATGTTTGAATGAGATTTCTTGTGGTGTGTATGAATCAAATTTTAGCAAGTAAAAAGTAAAGATTTGACTTATGCCATGCGTTGTATAATGTTCCGGCAATCAAAATATGATTTGATTTTGTTTAATAATAATAATAATAATAATAATAATTCTTTATTGCAGTAAAACAATTAAAAAAATTGCATTGCAAGCGTCATTTCAACATTTTGATTTAAAAATCTTTAAACTAAAACCTATCTTATCATAGGAACAGTTAATTCCACATACTCATGTGTGAACCTAACAATATATTGTATTTTGCTTGTTTTGGGTATCAGAAAAGGATAAATAGAATAATAATAATAAAATATTACTTTCATTTTTTTAATTTTCATCCCAGCGGCCCATTGTAAACTCATCAACGGAGTAAAATGCCTTTGACAACAAAAAGTGTCTTAATCGAGATTTGAATTTTCTGGGTTCATTAATTCGTTTGAGATCTCTGACACCCATTTGAGATGGCAAGTGTTCGAACATAGCCGTTCTATGCTGTTCTGTCCTGAAATTTTTCCTGCCTCTGGTCTCGTACTGATGGACGTCCCTGCCCTGAACCAGTTCACATTTGAATCGGCAGTACAGGGTAACGTCGAGAATATAGAGGCTGGGTAAGGTTAGAAATCCAAACTCCCTGAAGGCAATTTTACACGACTCTCTGGGTTTTAATTTCGAAATTATTTGAACAGCTTTCTTTTGTGTTCTAAATACTCTGTCAAATTTGTATTTAGAACAGCTGCCCCATAGTCTCAAACCGTAGGTCAAATGTGGATGTACTATGCCAAAGTAGGCAGTTTTCAGTACATCAAACGAGCAGAATTTTGCTAGATTGTGTAAGACATAAGTGCCTGAGGCAACCTTTGAGCAAACTCTGTCAATGTGATCGCTCCAGGTCAGTCCCCTGTCCAGTTACATCCCCAGAAAATTGGTGGATTCGGCTTCATCTAAGATAGCTTCATCCGCCATCACAATTGGTCTGTATTCGTCTTCTTGTTGACGGAGACAAAATTTTATTACGTTAGTTTTGGCATAGTTAGTTTTTAGATTTATCTTTGAAAAGTGCTCGATGCATGCGTTTAGTTCAATAAAGGCTTTGATCTCAAGATCTTGTTTCGTACTTGATCTGATGCAGAGAGTCGTATCGTCCGCATATTGAATCACCTCTCCATTTTGAATAGATGAATTCAATCTGTTGACGTAAATGAGAAAAAGTATGGGCCCCAAAATTGAACCCTGTGGAACACCGTACTGCATTTTTACTTTGCCTGACAGGGTGTTTGCGATCTGCACACATTGCTCTCTGCCACTGAGGTATGACGAAAGCCATTTATGCGGTTGACCTCGAACACCACATGTCCATAACTGATGCAACAATGTCCCATGATGCACACAGTCAAAGGCCTTTGAAAGGTCGAGAAATATGCTGAGCACTTGTTCTCGCCTCTCCAAGCCATCAACAACACAGTCAATGAGTTTTGTTACAGCATCAATCGTCGATTTGTTTTTCCTGAATCCGTACTGCTCAGGGTTAAGAATTTCAAACTGTTCAAGAAAACCTTCAAGCCTTCTAATGAAAACCTTTTCGAAAATTTTGCTCATGACAGGAAGAATGGATACAGGACGGTAATTACTTGCGATGCAAGGATCATCCTTTTTAAAGATCGGAACCACTCTTGCTGTCTTCAAAGCTGAAGGGAAAACGCCTTGGGCGAAGGACAGATTTATCAATTTAGTAAGTGGTGTCAAAATGTGCTTGAAGCAACGCTTGATCAGCCACACGGACATTCCGTTGATGTCGCTGGACTTCTTCGGCTTGAGGTCTCTCAAGACGACTGCCATCTCCACCTCCCCCACAGGAAACAGAACCATGGAAGAGACCGGTCTCACTACTAAATTTTCTACAAGATTGTCACAACTGAAAGATGTGCTTGGTACAGCCACAGTCGAAAAAAAATTATTAAATTCGCTAGCCACTAGAAGTGGGTCGTCTGTTAATTTACCGTTAATTTTTAGTTTCGGATTTGATTGTTTTGAGATATTTGTTCGTGATGTAACGCTTCTTATCACTTCCCACGCACTTTTTGAAAAATTTTCTGCGTTCTCCAATTTTTGTTCAATATCTCGTGCTTTAGCGGCTTTTATTTCCTTGCGATAATTTTGTTTAAATGTTCTATAAAAATTTTTGAAGTTTTCGTTATTTGATTTTAAATAAATTGAATGGTAAAATTTGAGCCTTTCTCTCAAGTAGAGAATATCCTGAGTAATCCAGGCATTACTCTTCCTATGAGATCGCTCCTTTATCATTCTATATGGGCAAGTAATATTTAGGTAATGATTAAGGCAGTCATTGAACGCAGTGAATGCTTCCTCTACGTGTTCAAAAGCATCCACAAATGACCAAGATTCTCTTTGGAGGAATATGTTGAGAATTTTAATGTTTTCATTTTTTAAATCTCTTTAAAATTTTGCTGAAGAGGGTTCGTATTTAGGATTGAATTGTTTGATTACAGTCTCCTGTGCGAAATGGTCAGAGATGGCCGCGTCGAGAAGTAACAGAGTAACAGAGACGCCCGGAAAGTTTGTGATGACGTTGTCGATGGCCGTACTCGACCTGGCAGTCACTCGAGTTGGTGTGTTAACGGACCAGACTAAGTCAAAAGAAGTAAGAACATCGCGAAACCGCTGGGTTTGAGGGTTGGTGTGGTCTAATACATCAATGTTGAAATCACCAGTAATTATGCATTTCAATGCCTTGGAACGTAAAAAATTTAGAAGGGACTCGAATTGTTCAAAAAATGTTGTGAAGCAACCGTTCGGGGATCTATATACGCCAATTATTACAAGTTTTCCAGAAAAATTTAGACTGATTTGTATACCTTCCGCTTCAAAGTCCAACTCACTAGTGCGGTCAACTCTGAAGGGTTGGAATATCAGTTTCGATTTGACAAAAATTGCCACACCTCCCCCTTTGTATTGCGTTCGATTAAATATCGTTGCCAATTGATAATTGTCAATTCTGAACAGAGCAGCATTTTCAGGTGTGAAACCATGCTCAGAGATAATGAAAATATCAGGTTGCAGTTCGTCTGCCATGAGCGATAGCTCCTCAATTTTGTTGGGATGCAATCTGTGCATTTTGATGCAACACTGAAAGTGTTTGTAAAGAATTTTGAATTTTGTTGTTAAATTTTGATTTGGAATTTGAAAAATGTTTTTGAGTATCCAGTGCTGATATCCCTAGGTTACTGTCGTAGTCATTAGAGGTGGAAAGTTTTTTGTTTTTTTCACACTATTCTTTGTCGTCTTGACCGCGTCAGCAAAAGTCTCGTATGGCAGCGTGCGCCAGCCGACGAAGACTTCCGGCCAGCAGAGGATCGTCTTCGGGTGTCTGTAGGAGGCGAAGACTGCGCTGCACCAGGAATGCGAACCAGCTCCTGCATGCATTGTATCAGGTGCCTTGCCAAGAGTTGCTTACTTTTGGTTTTTAAATGCATCCCGTGTCTTGTAAATGCACCCCTTCTAATAAGGTTGAAGTCTAACACCACTGCCCCACTATGCCTAGCGCACAGTTCTTCAATATAGGCGTTGGCTAGTTTCGTCTCCTTATTTATTGGATGGTCAGTTGGCAGGTCGTGTCGGTGGGGCAGAGTTAAGACAATCACCTTAGCAGTTTTCAGCTTGGCAGTGATGCAGAGCTCCAAATGCCTATAAATATTGTACTGCTGCCCAGCTGCAAGATCGTTGGTTCCCGCTATGAGAACATAGCAACTGCCAGGTGGAGGGGTAGCATCAGAATTCACGGTCTGCAGCTTTGCTCCCGGCCTGCAGGATCCCTCCACTGTAGTATCCCTGGTCACCATGCTCTGAACTAGTTCGGCAATATTTCGGCCATGGCTATCACCGTTGATCCAAACCGTATGGAAAGGCAGTGATGCTTTTGTTTTAAAAACGGGTTGCTGAGCCTTCTTCCTCGGAGCTGTATTCGGTCGCCGCTCGAGTTTCGGTCCTTTATAATTTTTGCTGAGAGATAGATTAAGCAATTTGTATTGTTAATTCCATCATTCAAGGCTATCGAGAAATAGAAAACAGAAAAATGGATATACTAGAGATAGTAACACTAAATCGTTCTAGTTCATAGAGAAATGGAAAAACGAAATATAGTTATTTTAGGGGTTCCAATCCTATTTCAACCTCTGATGCGTGTCTGATCTTCATTATTAGTTTTGTCTGTTGAGAACATAAGACACATCTATGCCAAATTTCACCATTCTATACTATCAGGAAGTTGAGAAAAATATGAGTATTCTGGTAGTTAAAATAATTTTAAATGCCAAAGGATGGTTAATCGATGAAAATACTTTTATTTTATGTTTTAATCGTGAGTTATAATTTTTTATCTTTGTAGTTCATAGAGAAGTTGAAAAACAATATATAGTTTTCCTAGAGGTTGCTACAATATTTAAACCTTTATGAATGTTTGAGTTTCATGAAAATGCTTCAGTGTTCCTAAACAGGTTATGACTGTGATTTCGGGTTGTTTAGAATAATTAGTGAGTGAGTGAGGGCTTTGTTTTTTATATATATAAAGATAACGATAATTTTTATCATTACAAATTATATACTCCATTTGGTATAGCAATATTATATGGAAAAGGGGTTTACTTTTGAATGGTTAAATAAAAAATCTATTAATTATTAAATAACACTTTTAGGAAATAAGGAAAACGGACTTTGCTTTGATAAAAACTATTCATACATGTAAACATGTGTGTACAAAACCCGTATATTTACGATATTTTAAATATTATTAATTTTAATGTTATTGTTTTATATTAATGTATTATTATATTAAATATAATTCCGCGCACACCCAAAACTATAGATACCAGAGAGGTAAATCGTCCCTTTCCAACTAACTAAAGAATTCTCCACCACTATTGTATTCAATATCTTATCCTCTGCTCCAACTTTTGTTCTCTGTTATTGAAACAAATTTTTAATTTTCAACCGACTCTTATTTTCCGATCACGGATTGACTGTTCCGTAACGATTTTTACTACAAGGCTTATATTCTGCCTTGGTGGGTTGGTGAGGGGTGGACCTGGCCAGTACCCCCTCCCCAGCTTCAACTGTCAGCTCGGACAAAGCTCTTGTTATATCGCTAATAGACGTTATCCTCATATTGTTTACTCATATATGTTACTCATATTGAGTCATTCAATCCTTCATTTGTAACATTCAAAAGTCGGGTAACTGATGGGCTAAGAAACCTCTCACAAACGTGGCTTACAAAATAACATTCTTGAATTATAGGGCCGCTATAAGTAATTTAGCTTTCGTTTAATTTAGTAAAAAACTAAATAAATCATATAGAATTAGTTCTAGCTAAATAGCACTAATATTTTAGAATTATTTATTAAGGTTGCATTTTCAAAGAAGTCAGATTAAATATCTAACAAGCACTTGTTCCTGTTTCCGTCCAGGAGAAGTTCAGAAACACGAACATGACAGGATGCCAAGTAATCCTGCTCCACAGGAGAAAGAATGTTAATTAAAAACTCAGACACAGTTTCGCGTCATTTGTCAGCATGGCATTTGTCTAATCTGTTACAGACGACTGAAATACACTTTTATAACATGGAGAACCATATTTTATAAAATATATGTGATAAGTATGTGAATTCAACTCATGTTTTAGACCATGCAATTTTAAAAACAACTAAACGTGGAAAAGGTTTGAATTTATATGCTTTAAAAAATTAAGACGATAATCAACCTATGCCAATAGTTTGCAAATGTTCTTTTTGCTTAACCGATTATCTATTAGTCATAATATTGCAACGAGTCCGAATAACACATTGTCTTTGGAAGTAGACGATTCGAAAGTGCATCTCTTGGTTGAAACCTAGATATTATTGTTCATTGCTCCAGGCTTGCGAAAATGGAAGAAAGGAAACAGAAGGGGTAACAGAGAAGAGATCGAATGTTTCACACTTTTCGTACAAATTAGTAAAGGTACTGGGCCCAAAATTGTGAATAAACAGCTGATTACGACGCCTTTGGAATCTGGATGTCAAGAAGGACTACGTAACTTGGTCAGATGAAGTTGTCTTCAGCCTAGTTCTTCTATTAGCTTCGACTTCCATTGCGTAGCATCCTCAACTTCAGTAGCAGTTCCTGACTCTGCTCTATCATGGAAGCAAAATACTTGGAAGAAAATTACTAACCAATCCATTTTATCAGCCCCCTAAACCCTCTGAATTACTCCAGGTCAAGCCGCGTCAACCCCCTGGCTCCACTCCAGGTCACAGCCGCCTCAACTCCCTGTCTCCACTCCAGGTCACAGATGCCTCAACCCCCTGCCTTACACCAGATTACAGCCCCCTTAACACCTTGCTTCACTCTATGTCACAGCCACCTCACCTGTGGTGCAAACGCTCTATACACATGTGGACTCCAGAATCCAGGAGTCACGTCTGTACCAGTGTCAGATTTCAGACGCTGTACTGAGCGGCAGCTGAACACAACATTTGCATTGAATCAACCCTCCTCCCATGATTTAATCCAAAAAACATCCATTTAATATTTTACAACAACCTGAGCCTGAAATAAATTAACTCGCTTGAGCAATATGCTTAGAAAATTACAGTATGAAAACAAGAACCAAACAAATTTCTTCAAAGAATTCAGATCAAAGAATGGTAATTTTAGATTGCCTTATTATATCTCCGAAAATATCAATATTTTATTTAAGGATGTATAACTTTTGTTGTTATACCTGGAGCGAGTGAGTAAAAGTAGTTATACTGAGATTTAGTTAATAAAATAACGCTGAGATAGAGTAAAGCTAGTGGATTCAAACTATAGAATGTTGAATTATGCAACTGTTTACAGTGGGCTGTGGTTGATACAATACCAGCAATGGAAGTAATATACGAGTATTTTAATCCAATGTTTCCAGGAAACAGGTCTGAAATAACACAGTATCGTTGTTTTTATTTTACATATTTGTACTATTTATTAATAAATGCTGTACACACACACTAATGCGCCCGGGCGAGATATATATATATAATCAATGTAGTTTCAATAATCTCTGGAACAAGTATTTTTACAGCAAAGATGAAGGTTTAAGATACGGTCCAGAGTATGGGTATAACTTACCAAGACGAGCTGAGCTTTCAACTGAAAGTATCGTCTTCTCTTGTGAGTGGATTTACTGCTGAATCGTGGCTCCATCTTGTTTTGTTATTTTGGTGTGTCGACAATTCAGTAGGACGCGCTTAAAGAAAACTGTGCATTGAGTAGAAGAAAATTAAGGTTATTTTGTTAAGTAACCTAGACCTTATAAAAGTATTATATTCTTAATATAAATTAAGAATATTTTACAAATAGACAAAAATAAACATAGTCTTTGAATAAAAATGTATACCAATATAAAAAATAAAGATAACAGTTTCTTGGTAGTGTACGAGTTAAAACAATTAATTGTTCTTCTTTGCTTGTCGTGTAAAATAATAGAAACAAAACGTTAGGAGAGGGTGTTGTTAGTGTCGTCTACAAATATCACTTAATTAATAGTCAAGATGCCCAGAGCCAATTTTAAATTGAAAACCAATAGAGAGATATTTTCTAAAAAATAATTTGGTAATTAGTCGCGGTAATTTTGGTGAAGGTCGAAGGAGTTAAAAGTATTAAATTAAACTATAAGCGATCACTATTAATTAGAATATTTACGTTCTTTCGCTACAAGTTGAATAATTTTACTACGAACACTGTACTATGAAGATCCATAGCTTTTCTTTCGTTTCCCCTTTTCTGAGTGCTAATAAGGAGATCGTATATAGTTACAAAATTATAAGGCCTTTCATATTCCCTAATCTTAAATATTTTATAAACACAAGTATCATGATGAACATGAAGTCACACAAGAAATAATTCAGATGAAAACAAGAATTTTATGTATTTCCTGGTATTAGTAACAATTCAGATGACGGAGGATGTAACACGGAGTTACAGGTAGAATTGTGCAGGGAGACTATATTGTACTACAGCCAGCAGCCGAGCGGACAACGTACTCACAGTTATTGCGAGAATACTTCCATCTACTAACCCTGATTCTGATTCACAAGTGCGAAAATATTTTATGGCATTTGATTACACATTTTCGAGGGATTTTAGTAATTGTTATTGAACGATTTGAGACGAAAGCGGTGGAAGTCTGCAGTCTGAATCCATAAAATTCTCTTATTGAGTACATTTCATACAAGGAAGCAAAAATTATTTAACAACTTTAAAATATACACGCATTTTTTATAACTTTTATCATTTCATTGTTTTGAATTTTTACCTTTAAAATGCAGTTTAATGAATCTTTGATGTAAGATAGAACTGCATAAAGTATCGATAGTTAGCTTATAAAGTGTTTCTAAATATTTTAGCTGCAGACTCGAGAAAATGAAAATCTTTTTCTGCGGTGTAAAGAAATAGTATCAATGTTAAAGTTTTCTTTAACGAAAGGGTAATGGAATATTTAAAGGATCTGTAATGTTTAAAAGCCGAATATTTGAATATTTAAAAGCTGAATGTAGTGTTGGTGGGGAGGGAGAGGCTTATATCCGGCACTCCCCCTCCCTTGTCAACGCCGCTCCGACCATGGCGATATAGCGTAGCGGTCATCCTCTGTCTTGTACATCCAGCATCGCTCCAAGGATTCTTAGACGAAAATACCGCTCCACTTTGTTGTAGTGTACTCAGTAGCCGATTCGTTGCAGAATGGATGGTTAGCGAAGTTGCGATAATTGCATTTAAAGAGTTTCTGCTGTTTTTCTTTAAACCGTCGACCTGAAGGATATTTAGAATCTAAAGAACCTCGGTCTCTTTCCTCCTGAAGTGAAAACTTCTTCAAAGCGGAAGAAAGGGTGATATCCCTGGATTATGACCCTATTTATAATAGAAGTCACTAACGGGTCACCGTTTGAGGACTTCTTTTGGAGACGGTCTTTTTGTGAATCCTTGTAGAGTGCCTTGAATTAGCGATTTCCTCTTGCACCAAAAGAACTCTCACTCAGGTGACCGGAGACTTTTGTTCCTGGCTTTAGAAGTAAGATGACCCTTTCAAGTTTGCACTGCCTTTCTAAATTGAGCTTTGTTCGCAGAATAGAAGATTAGTTTTAAGAAACTTACGTCATAAACTCAAGCCCTTTTAAAGAAAGGCACCTGGTTTCCACGGAAATAGTCAACAATGAGGATTTATGAATTAATTTGTTTTTACATGGAAGCAAGATTTATCATGAATATCAATACACGTTCTCTCATTTCATATAGATAACAAGTTCATAAGGCGCTCTTACATTGAACACATATCTTTCAAGCAAAGTAGCGCCATTTTCCATTGAAATACCTGTCTTGCTTTTGAATAAAGAAAGTCGTAGATTGGTGTATTTTGGCTACGTAGTTCCCAAACTTACACATGGGTTGTTGGTTTTGGCAAGTGCTCCAGTCATCCTTTTGTGAGAGTCTTCAGATTGCAAAAGATGGCGATTATGAAATCTCCGGTCTTAAAAGCCGCGAAATTCGCCAGGTCACATTGTTCCCAGCCCATGCCCAAAACTGTCACACAAGAAATAGAGAGTGCCTCACTGTTCCAATTCCTAATAATAATCATCTCTTTATCTAAAATGTATTATGTACCTTAATCCTAAAATCTTTAACATTATTCCTCTCAATGTTACATAACCAGAAATAATGTTAAAAATAGGCGTAGACATTATCTTATGATGAAAGAACTATATTAGAATGAATAAGTGTTTGTGGTCAACTATAGTTATTATATATTCTATAGTTTTAGTTAGTTTCAACGTGACCGTATCTGGGTATTGATATGTTCTATACAACATTGTTGAAAATAAAGACTGATTAATACAAATATTACGCATTTAATTTCGATGGCTTTATTGTAACACTGTGCAGTTGGTGAAGATTTGGCCTTTAAACTATTTTTTAAATATTTAAAATAGTTCAAGAAGGCTTCAGCTGGCATGTTATTAATTTTTAAAAACGATTTGGATCTTTAAAATTTAGATAACGCAAAGGTTGTGGATGTATCATTAAATAAAAGAAGCATTTTCAAAGCCTTATTCGGAATGATGAATAATGCTTATCATGCAATAAAAGTATATTCAAAATTAATTTTTATAAATTGGAACATAGACCCGTAATAAGAATCTTCTAGCTTGATATTAGTTTTAACCACGTTTATCATTTATATAAAACTATGCTGAGAATCTGCCAGTAACAGCTATTATGTGTTTTTTAATACGATTTATTATTAATAAAAACTGCGATTTCCTTTGTAAATAGCTAAAGAGTAGTTAGAATAATAATAATAATAATACATATATATTATTTGTATTTTTATATTATATATATAAAATAATAACTGAATCACTTTGTCTAGAGTCACTTTAGCTAGTTAGCCTTTTGATGGCACATGTTTCACTGTTACCGAACAACAAAATATTTTTTACCATAATTAATTGTAGGCCTACTAATGACAGCTGATAAGCGTAGTTTTTATGAGACAGACAGAAACATTATTCATTACTTGAGGGTATGCTAATACATATAGGCTAAGATAATTTGCATATTATGTGTAAGTCTACGTTTTATTTTATTTCACAATAATCTAAATAGTCCTGCATGGAAAGGTCAATCATAAATGATAGAAAAAACTTTTTTACTTTAGTATGTGAATATTACTATTTTACCATACACTTTCGTTGGAAAAATACTTCTTAAAGTGTTTCTATAGAGTAGTAACTATCCTCATTTTACACACTATGAATGTAAACGAATAGATAATAATAAACAATAGTTATACAGAACACTTTATTACATTTGACAGGCTCATTTAATTAATATTACATAGCAAGATAGCATTTTGTGCTAATTCAAAGACCAGTGGGACGGAGCCTGGAGATATTTTCGAAACAAGAGTAGACCTATACTCATCCTAGGAATTGTAAGAATGTCCATGTAAAATTTCAGTACAATCGGTTGAGAAGTTTACGCTTGAAAAAACAAACAAGCAAAGACATCTCGCACGTTATAAAGACGCGATAGTCAGTTATAAATAGACATACTTGTAGTATTACTTCTCTATTGATGAGATCTAATAATAAAACCACTATGATTGAAACCCTTCTTTAGGACAATTTTGTATAAGGAAATATCACTATCCACAAATAGCAGCGTTATAAATCAAGTTGTGCATCCTCCATTTCCTTCTATAAGTGGCTTCACACGTCTTTCCTTATCAAAGTTATACGAGATTACACGCGTCTGGTGAAGATATGGTTGGGTTCGTAGAGCTCAATAACACGTGATATACTGGTTTATTTAACAGTCAACTTATTTATGGGATGTTAAAAGGAAAATGTGATGTATAATAAAATATTGACTGTTTAAATGAAATAAAATTTGTGTTAGAACTTAGGGTATATTTTAAATTCTAGTACAGTGTATTCATTTTACTAATTCATAATAAATTGTTTTCACAACACTTAAAGAAAAATAATTTACATTTTAAAATATGAAGCAGCATAAAATAAATATAAGCAATAATCAATGCTGAAATACCTAAGTAAGTACTTCAGAGAATGTAGGTACACTCTTGTACAAATAATTTACATTTCAAATATGAAGCAGCATAAAACCTTAAATATAAGCAATAATCAATCCTGAAATACAAAGTAAGTACTTCAGAGAATGTAGGTACAGTCTTGTACAAATAATTTACATTTCAAATATGACGCAGCATAAAATCTTAAATATAAGCAATAATCAATCCTGAAATACCTAAGTAAGTACTTCAGAGAATGTAGGTACAGTCTTATACAAATAATTTACATTTCAAATATGACGCAGCATAAAATCTTAAATATAAGCAATAATCAATCCTGAAATACCTAAGTAAGTACTTCAGAGAATGTAGGTACAGTCTTATAAAATAATTTACATTTCAAAATATGACGCAGCATAAAACCTTAAATATAAGCAATAATCAATCCTGAAATACCTAAGTAAGTACTTCAGAGAATGTAGGTACAGTCTTATAAAATAATTTACATTTCAAATATGAAGCAGCATAAAACCTTAAATATAAGCAATAATCAATCCTGAAATACCTAAGTAAGTACTTCAGAGAATGTAGGTACAGTCTTATAAAATAATTTACATTTCAAATATGAAGCAGCATAAAACCTTAAATATAAGCAATAATCAATCCTGAAATACCTAAGTAAGTACTTCAGAGAATGTAGGTACAGTCTTATAAAATAATTTACATTTCAAAATATGACGCAGCATAAAATCTTAAATATAAGCAATAATCAATCCTGAAATACCTAAGTAAGTACTTCAGAGAATGTAGGTACAGTCTTATAAAATAATTTACATTTCAAAATATGACGCAGCATAAAACCTTAAATATAAGCAATAATCAATCCTGAAATACCTAAGTAAGTACTTCAGAGAATGTAGGTACAGTCTTATAAAATAATTTACATTTCAAAATATGACGCAGCATAAAACCTTAAATATAAGCAATAATCAATCCTGAAATACCTAAGTAAGTACTTCAGAGAATGTAGGTACAGTCTTATAAAATAATTTACATTTCAAAATATGACGCAGCATAAAATCTTAAATATAAGCAATAATCAATCCTGAAATACCTAAGTAAGTACTTCAGAGAATGTAGGTACAGTCTTATAAAATAATTTACATTTCAAAATATGACGCAGCATAAAATCTTAAATATAAGCAATAATCAATCCTGAAATACCTAAGTAAGTACTTCAGAGAATGTAGGTACAGTCTTATAAAATAATTTACATTTCAAAATATGACGCAGCATAAAATCTTAAATATAAGCAATAATCAATCCTGAAATACCTAAGTAAGTACTTCAGAGAATGTAGGTACAGTCTTATAAAATAATTTACATTTCAAAATATGAAGCAGCATAAAACCTTAAATATAAGCAATAATCAATCCTGAAATACCTAAGTAAGTACTTCAGAGAATGTAGGTACAGTCTTATAAAATAATTTACATTTCAAATATGAAGCAGCATAAAACCTTAAATATAAGCAATAATCAATCCTGAAATACCTAAGTAAGTACTTCAGAGAATGTAGGTACAGTCTTATAAAATAATTTACATTTCAAATATGAAGCAGCATAAAACCTTAAATATAAGCAATAATCAATCCTGAAATACCTAAGTAAGTACTTCAGAGAATGTAGGTACAGTCTTATAAAATAATTTACATTTCAAAATATGAAGCAGCATAAAACCTTAAATATAAGCAATAATCAATCCTGAAATACCTAAGTAAGTACTTCAGAGAATGTAGGTACAGTCTTATAAAATAATTTACATTTCAAAATATGAAGCAGCATAAAACCTTAAATATAAGCAATAATCAATCCTGAAATACCTAAGTAAGTACTTCAGAGAATGTAGGTACAGTCTTATAAAATAATTTACATTTCAAAATATGAAGCAGCATAAAACCTTAAATATAAGCAATAATCAATCCTGAAATACCTAAGTAAGTACTTCAGAGAATGTAGGTACAGTCTTATAAAATAATTTACATTTCAAAATATGAAGCAGCATAAAATCTTAAATATAAGCAATAATCAATCCTGAAATACCTAAGTAAGTACTTCAGAGAATGTAGGTACAGTCTTATAAAATAATTTACATTTCAAAATATGACGCAGCATAAAATCTTAAATATAAGCAATAATCAATCCTGAAATACCTAAGTAAGTACTTCAGAGAATGTAGGTACAGTCTTATAAAATAATTTACATTTCAAAATATGAAGCAGCATAAAACCTTAAATATAAGCAATAATCAATCCTGAAATACCTAAGTAAGTACTTCAGAGAATGTAGGTACAGTCTTATAAAATAATTTACATTTCAAATATGAAGCAGCATAAAACCTTAAATATAAGCAATAATCAATCCTGAAATACCTAAGTAAGTACTTCAGAGAATGTAGGTACAGTCTTATAAAATAATTTACATTTCAAAATATGACGCAGCATAAAACCTTAAATATAAGCAATAATCAATCCTGAAATACCTAAGTAAGTACTTCAGAGAATGTAGGTACAGTCTTATAAAATAATTTACATTTCAAAATATGAAGCAGCATAAAACCTTAAATATAAGCAATAATCAATCCTGAAATACCTAAGTAAGTACTTCAGAGAATGTAGGTACAGTCTTATAAAAATAATTTACATTTCAAAATATGAAGCAGCATAAAACCTTAAATATAAGCAATAATCAATCCTGAAATACCTAAGTAAGTACTTCAGAGAATGTAGGAACCAATTTAACGATAATCTACTTCCCCTAAATTAGTTTGTGTTTGATACCGATTTTTAGAATAACCATTAGATAGTGGCAATAGCATGAGAGAGAGAAATTTTATAGCGGGAAAATAATCCGATAACTTTCTATTTTTTAAAATTTTGAATAATTTAACGATTAAACTATGAACGCATTTAATTATTACAACGATAGTGTTTATGTCGTATTTGTCACGTTGTTGATCTGTTTAATGGGGAGCTAATTTTCACTGCAGTTTCACGGTTTTTAATATTTATATTTTTCAAATTCTTTTCACTGTACATTGTCCAAGCAAATAATGTGCAGAATAGATGATGAAGGTATGCAGAAAATTGAATTTATAACCTAATGTTGTAATAATAATAGATAAAAATGTAATTGGTTGAAGCACATTGTTGACGGGATAGTTATACATATAGTGAATACGTCATTTTAAATATTCATTTTTTAGCCTTTTAATTGCTTAACTATTTGTAAAAAGGAAATTTCCAAATTGTACTCATAAATATAGTTTATTTGCTGCAGTTTGTTTTAGTAGAAAAGAGACCAAACATAAATTTAAATGTGAAATTTTTTCAATTTTAAACAGCCTCTAATTTAGTGTGGTGAAAAATCGACCATACAGGGTGTAAGGTTAGAAATTTGTAAAGTAAGCTGTCGTTAAGACCATTGAAAATGTATTATAGCTGGTCAACTCAATCCTAAGGTAAACGTACACGGTAGTACACAGCACTTATGTACAATTTCAAGTCTTTAGCTCATCTCATTATTAATAGATCGAACGATATACAATCGTACATCAAACAGTTTTACATCCCCCGGCAAACAAAGGAGCAATTGTATCGGCCTACTGTGATAGACTTCAACGACGCTCAGCCAAATTCCACGGTTGGACATGCACCATTATAGAACCATTATAAAGTTTCATGCGATATGTAAAGTCTACAGTTTAAATGATTCTCGATATATCTTGCAGACAGGTGTGAATGAAAGTTCAACTCCACGTGTGCTCACGTTCAGACAATTATTGTTATAACAGGTTATAACCAGTTTAAGGATTAAAATGTTTGATGCCTTAATGTTTATTATATCTGAAGAAGAGCAGAAATTCGAATCCTTGATACACAGCATTATATTTGTACATACATATCACAAAACGATCATAAATGATCGAAATCCTGTTAAAGTGTTAACCATTCATGGTTAATAATGACGATAAACAGAGAAGTGTTCATATTATTGTAAATAACATTGCTTACACTATTGAAATGTTTACATTAGAGTAGTATTTCCTCATTAATCTGCATGAAGATTACAATCCATCACAAGAAGTTGTGAAACTTTCTTGGCCTTTTGTTAACGAAGACAATTATTAAGGTTTACTTATTTTTCTTCGTTAATTAAAAAAAACAATTTTAAAGTCGGTGGTAAAGCAAAACAATTAATTAACAATGACAAACACAAATTGGGTATTTGTTGAAGAAGAAATCCGTTTAAATATAATTATACAATATAATTGTATCACTGATGTATGAGTGATGACCTTCAAGCTAATGATAGGAGATACACAGAAATTAATATCATTGGTCAAAAAGAACTATTAATAATTATATGTAGTGCTGTTCCTTGAGCGAATAATTGAATGATTCTGCTAATAAGTCCAGTATCAATATTAAGAATAAAAAACTACATCATCATGTAGCTTTAAATACATCATATTATCATGCTCAGTATGGCTATACGATATCTAGCGTTATTCTTTATAGGATATACATCACTATACCGTACACGATATCTGAGATAGAGTTACATTACACCTTCTGAAGTTGTTCTGTTTTATTCACTTGCATGCAACGGATTGCGTTTCCCATAAAAATCAGCCAATTGTTTGACATATAACGGCCCACGCACTTAAAATAATTTATATGCGTTGACTTTAGTGTGCTTTATCTAACCCGGACATAGATCGGTATAGACTCCAACTATATTCATAAATCTTGTCGACATTCCATAGAGTTATAATTGCAATAACTTTATAGCCTCTGGTTGGATATATGTCAACAGTATTTACCATGGAGCAGGATACGCTTATAGTTTCCTCTATTGGAGTATGAAATGTATTTGAGTTTGATTGAGCTTCTGCTCTAAATCCTGGTACCAATTCAAAACTTATAAATCAGCTCTCAAGATTGTTAACTCTTAAATCTGAATATTATATTGTGACCAGTTATTTTACATATATTATCTCGCGTAGTATAACAACTGGAGTCTATCGGCATGCAATATTGAAATTGGAATTAGTATTTTTGCACGTTTTTCTATGGTAATCCTGTAGCAAACTTTCAACATGTCACCCCCCCAGGGAATCTCTATAGGAATACATGAAGAGACAAATCCAGGATGTAGGCCAAGTTGTACAGAATCTCAATTTAAATATATTAACGAAATAAGAGCTTGTATATTTGAAAATAAACTTAAAATTACTGTAAAGAAATTGAGATACGTACAGTTAAGTTACACATTAAGTCTAGGTAGCTGAACGAAGTATAATAATGAAAGAAAAATTAAAGGAAAACTCGAAGTAACGACGCAAATGGCCAATCAAGCTGTAACATTCAGTTCATCAAGTTAAATACTTGTATATTGACAAAAAATGTTATTAGTTAATTTTTTAAAAGAAACCTCAATTTAATTTACAAATAATAATCCAGCGTTATAGGATAAATAAATACTCAAACGTATACATAGGTAGCTAGAATTAACATCAATATATTTAATAAACGACGATTGCTTCCTTCTAAAAAACTGAGGCCTCGTTTCGTAACCACACTATATTTGCTACATTGAAACCGCTTAATTGACCTACTTGCTCAGTAGACCAGGGGTGATGATATGGAGGTCTATCGATAATTGAAACCGATTAATTGACCCACTTGCTCAGTAGACCAGGGGTGATGATATGGAGGTCTATCGATAATGTAGTGTGTGATAGTGTTGTCTGACATAATTAATTGCTCAGTAGACCAGGGGTGATGCTATGGAGGTCTATCGATAATGTAGTGTGTGGTAGTGTTGTCTGACATAATTAATTGCTCAGTAGACCAGGGGTGATGATATGGAGGTCTATCGATAATGTAGTGTGTGGTAGTGTTATCTGACATAATTAATTGCTCAGTAGACCAGGGGTGATGATATGGAGGTCTATCGATAATGTAGTGTGTGGTAGTGTTGTCTGACATAATTAATTGCTCAGTAGACCAGGGGTGATGATATAGAGGTCTATCGATAATGTAGTGTGTGGTAGTGTTGTCTGACATAATTAATTGCTCAGTAGACCAGGGGTGATGATATAGAGGTCTATCGATAATATAGTGTGTGGTAGTGTTGTCTGACATAATTGCTCAATAGACCGGGACGATGATATGAGGGTCAATCGATAATATAGTGTTGTAGTTTTGTCTGTAAACTTGCTCAGTAGACGATGGTGATGATCTGAAGATCTATCTGTAATATAGTGTGTGATAGTGTCGTCTGACATAATTGCTCAATAGACCGGGACGATGATATTAAGATCTATTAAAGATATAGTGTGTAGTAGTGTTGCCTGACAACTTACTCAGTAGACGATGGTGATGATCTTGAGAACTATCGGTGAAGCAGTGTGTGGTATTGTTATCTAACATAATTTCTCATTAGACCAGTGTGATGATCTTGAGATCTATCGGTAAAGTAGTGTGTGGTATTGTTATCTGACATAATTTCTCATTAGACCATTGTGATGATTTTGAGATCTATCGGTAAAGTAGTGTGTGGTATTGTTGTTTGACATAGTTGCTCAGTAGACCAGTGTAATGATCTGAATATCTATAGATAATATAGTGTGGTAGTGTTGTCTGACATAATCAATTGCTCAGTAGACCAGGGGTGATGATATAGAGGTCTATCGATAATATAGTGTGTGGTAGTGTTGTCTGACATAATTGCTCAATAGACCGGGACGATGATATTAAGATCTATTAAAGATATAGTGTGTAGTAGTGTTGCCTGAAAACTTGCTCAGTAGACGATGGTGATGATCTTGAGATCTATCGGTGAAGCAGTGTGTGGTATTGTTATCTGACATAATTGCTCATTAGACCAGTGTGATGATCTTGAGATCTATCGATAAAGTAGTGTGTGGTATTGTTGTCTGACATAATTAATTGCTCAGTAGACCAGGGGTGATGATATAGAGGTCTATCGATAATATAGCGTGTGGTAGTGTTGTCTAACATAATTAATTGCTCAGTAGACCAGTGTAATGATCTGAATATCTATAGATAATATAGTGTGGTATTGTTTTCTAACATAATTAATTGCTCAGTAGACCAGGGGTGATGATATAGAGGTCTATCGATAATGTAGTGTGTGGTAGTGTTGTCTGACAACTTGCTCAGTAGACGATGGTGATGATTTTGAGATCTATCGGTGAAGCAGTGTGTGGTATTGTTATCTAACATAATTTCTCATTAGACCAGTGTGATGATTTTGAGATCTATCGATAAAGTAGTGTGTGGTATTGTTGTCTGAAATAGTTGCTCAGTAGACCAGTGTTATGATCTGAATATCTATAGATAATATAGTGTGGTAGTGTTTTCTAACATAATTAATTGCTCAGTAGACCAGGGGTGATGATATAGAGGCCTATCGATAATATAGTGTGTGGTAGTGTTGTCTGACATAATTGCTCAATAGACCGGGACGATGATATTAAGATCTATTAAAGATATAGTGTGTAGTAGTGTTGCCTGAAAACTTGCTCAGTAGACGATGGTGATGATCTTGAGATCTATCGGTGAAGCAGTGTGTGGTATTGTTATCTGACATAATTTCTCATTAGACCATTGTGATGATCTTGAGATCTATCGGTAAAGTAGTGTGTGGTATTGTTGTCTGACATAATTAATTGCTCAGTAGACCAGGGGTGATGATATAGAGGTCCATCGATAATATAGTGTGTGGTAGTGTTTTCTAACATAATTAATTGCTCAGTAGACCAGTGTAATGATCTGAATATCTATAGATAGTGTGGTAGTGTTGTCTGACATAATCAATTGCTCAGTAGATCAGGGGTGATGATATGGAGGTCTATCGATAATGTAGTGTGTGGCAGTGTTGTCTGACATAATTAATTGCTCAGTAGACCAGGGGTGATGCTATGGAGGTCTATCGATAATGTAGTGTGTGGTAGTGTTGTCTGACATAATTAATTGCTCAGTAGACCAGGGGTGATGATTTGTAGGTCTATCGATAATGTAGTGTGTGGTAGTGTTGTCTGACATAATTAATTGCTCAGTAGACCAGGGGTGATGATATAGAGGTCTATCGATAATGTAGTGTGTGGTAGTGTTGTCTGACATAATTGCTCAATAGACTGGGACGATGATATTAAAATCTATTAAAGATATAGTGTGTAGTAGTGTTGCCTGACAACTTGCTCAGTAGACGATGGTGATGATCTTGAGATCTATCGGTGAAGCAGTGTGGTATTGTTATCTGACATAGTTGCTCAGTAGACCAGTGTAATGATCTGAATATCTATAGATAATATAGTGTGTAGTAGTGTTGTCTGTCATAATTGCTCAGTAGACCTGGGACGATGATCTGTAGATCTATCGATAATATAGTGTGTAGTAGTGTTGTTTGACAAATTGCTCAGTAGACCAGGGATGGTGATTTGTAGATGTATCGATAATGTAGGGTGTGATAGTATTGTTGACAAAATTGCTCAGTAGACCTGGGATGGTGATTTTTAGATGTATCGATAATGTAGGGTGTGGTAGTATTGTTGACAAAATTGCTCAGTAGACCTGGGATGATAATCTTAATATCTATCGGTAATGTACTGTGTGGTAGTATTTCTGCCACAATTGCTCACTAGACCAGGGATGATGATCTGAAGATCTCTCGATAATAATCCTTGAGGAGGGATAGCGGGCTGTATATCTCAGTCTTGCCCTCGGAGGAAGGATGGCTAGTTCTGCTCCAACCTATTCTAGTCAAAATTAGTAGGTAAGGTAATTTTCCTTGTTTAGGCTAGCAACAGGCCTAAACATTTAGGGAGCTCTAACCAACAGCCATCTTGCACAATAAACCACACAAATCGCTCAACTCTTCTGGCCTCTTAAATTCTTGCAATCATCTAATCTATCTCTTAAAATACCGTACCGATGCATTTGAGAACTCTAGTCGTAAATTTTAAATCCAGCCAAGACATGACGGACAAAGTTATTAACAATTTCCTGAAAAAGGACGAACGGAATAATTGTGCTCTGCGAAAATAAAATACTATTAGAAAGACACCCAGTTTCTGAGACAGGACCGGCTTGTCTCAGTGAGTGGTATCTACTCTCGTGACCGGGACAGTTTAACATGAGCTTAGTTGTTCCAAGGAATTCAGGAAATGTCCAGTAAATGATGACTCCACTTTTGCTGATGAGGCAGTGTCATTTGGATGTACTCTGAAATCAAAACGGTCCACCATCCGCGGAAATAAAATGTTGTTGTAGTGAAGAGTTTTTTTATTTTTGGTGTAAACGCCGGTCTACTAAAAATTAAGTTTCATAAATATAATTATTCACATGTTTTAGCACCCACACGCTTCTTAGTTTTTGTTTTTTTATCGGGTAAACGCTAATTAACCTTCAAAGCTCGCGGAAAGTACGATATCCACACAATAAATCCATCGTCCTAGTAATCGCTTCCAGGAAATTCATCTTTGGAGCACTCACTTCCCGTGCTACTTGTAGGAAGTGCCCAAGTCCTTAAAACCACTTTTCTTTTTCCTCCATCGGGCTATGTAACATCTATGGCACATTAGTTTTCCTCGGCTTTCTAGTTTTCACCATTATCTCTACGTACAGATATACTAATGCAAGCCTACCGGCCAGAGAGAATTTTCTGAAAAGTAGTCTAAGGAAAGTTGGCCCATGGCTATTGAGTTTTTTCCTTTTTCTACTAATTTCTGCAAAATATGACAGAATGTGAAGGTAAGGTTGGTTAAAGTCATGATCAATATATTCACGTAAACATTGCATGTTCCCAAACTTACCCATCCCAAACTGATAAACTCAGAGTATGTCATGCAGAAACTGGATCTGAACGTACTATTGAATATCTACAGTCAACAACACTTTCCTGCAAATTCTTGTGATTTTCTATCATAATATTTTCCAGTTCTATATGATATGTGTTGATCCTTCAATATGGATGGAGCTTCATTTTACCTCGTAAATACACTTTATCTCGAGAACAAGGAATTAGAAGTTCAGATATTGTGTGTAAACCCGTTACCCGGCAAGTATTGTTTCTACACACTGCCGATCATTACAATATGATAGTTAGTAGAACTGTTGTAACAAATGCTCCACCTCTTAACTATGAACTGCTCTATTAAAGATGTCATGGTTAGCTGTATACCAGGTTAACTGTAACGCTTTGAAACGTATGATCTGCCTTTTACTGCTATTTAATTCCACATAACACGTCATTTTGTTTTTTCGTTTTATGTTCAGATAAAATTAGTTAGTGAACAAAAAGGCAAACGTCATATGTGATGGTAGAAGTAATCCATATATGCTTTACTAAACCCAACAAAACCAATTATCATCACGTATTAAATGAGCTCGCAGTTATTGTTGTGTAGGAGATTAGATACCTTTCACTAGCTAATGGCACGAGAATTTACAGAGTACATAATCCAGGAAGTGTAATTCAAACGGATAGCTCTTTCTAGAATAATTAAACCAATGGTAATTAACTTTATAATTGTGATCAATATGTTTTTGTGTAGAGTATGAAAAAGTTTTCACACAATTATAGAAATATTAATATAGCAGCAAGTATGAGAAATATTAGTTTTTATCTGAACAAATTTTTCATAACGGAATTTTAAAAGTAAATTCTGCTAAATTTTACCTTTAAATTAAAAACTAAAACCTGATAATGAACAATTATAATTATTGGTGTGAAATATTAAAACTAAAAAGTGTTTTACAGGTAATAAAACAGTATTTATTAAACAAAACAATTTATTAGATTAAGATACAGACTTTTGTAAATGTAATTTAAATCGGTATATACATTAAAATTTGAAATTAATTTATGTTTCAGCTAGGTAATTTCACCTAAAATACTAAAATAAGTTTCATAAAACAAAAAAATATTTTTTCCCGATTAAAATATAATTTTTAAATCCTCGTAATAAAGATAACACACTAAAGCTAACATACTCGTACACTCATCAAAGTAACTAACCCAGATAGACACTTAACCGTCTAATCTTCCAAAAAATATCATTAATAAGTCAAAATATTTTTTTTCGTCATGTTAAAACAAGATGCATGATTTGTTTGCTGGTTCTTTTAAGGTATGGTTTTCCAAACTATATTAGAGGTCTCAGTATGGATATTTAGTATTGCTTAAATATTATCAATAAAAATCAATAACCTTTTTTATAAATTTAGGTAGCCAATTTTTTATTTTCTCGAAACTTATTAACATAAGTAATGGTTTATTCCATCGTAGCCCATGTTTCAGGGGAACCAGTGTAAGTATATCTACGTAAGTACCTACGTTATACATACTGTACGCCACTTTGATATCATACAACTCCACAATAGCTAAGTTACGTGTAGACAAATCTAAGGTATTCAAACATTCAAAATAATTTAAGAATATAATATTAGTATATTTTTTTAATTCAAAGGTAACTCTCAATAAATAAAATAAATCTATAATATATTACTGAAAATTAGAACGACTGATGTAGTTTCATATAAAATGGAAATGTATAAAGTATTCACTTAGATATTCAGTCTTCAGGACAAATCCAATAATACATCTACCCCGAAACCTTCATGGATTAAGTCCCAATCAAAGCTTCTGTTGAAATCTTTATCAAGATTGAGGTTAATTATTCTGCTAATCTCCTACCCTAGGGTATTTTCAATGTGTGTAAACTATTCTAATGGAAACTGGGTCGTTTCTTTAATCTTAAACCTAAAGTACTTCAACCCCCATTACTAGATTGGTTATTCTGTACCGAAAGTCCTTTAACAATAAAAAGATTTATCTGGTTTTTATAATGTATTTAAGTAACAAAAGTAATTAAGTTTAAGTAAAATATTGTATTTTTCAAAAACACTATTAAAATACCAACTCTGAATAAAAATTGGCGGGGAAAATTTGTAAAATTTTCACTTTATTGACAGCATCCTAATAATATTATAAATGTGAAAGTCTATTTGTTTATTTTGATTTCAAATATTCATGTAAACTATTCAACTGACTGTGCTGAACCTTTACTAGGACATTCTTATACATACGCCAACAAGAACAAGAGCTGATCTGATCCTTGCTTTAAATGACATATAGAAGTTTCTGCGCAACAATCACTCGGAAAAAGTGACATAATACTACTAATAACTCTACTTAGTCAAAGCACTTATAGTGTGATATGAGGTGCCCTTTATATTTTTGAAACGTAATCATGCATACGATCGGATACATATTACTTCAGTGTTCATGGTTAGACGATTAGAGGTCGAGGGACCAAATACTATAGCAAGTTTACGTGTATAGAAGCATTTCTTATTCAAATGAATTATATATAATATACTAATATTATATTATAAAAATATTTTGAATGTTTGAATACCTTAGATTTGTCTACACGTAACTTAGTTATTGTAGAGATCTAGAAGGATATCAAAGTGGCGTGCAGTATGTATAACGTATACTTACGCTGGTTCCCCTGAAACATGGGCTACGATGGAATAAACCATTACTTATGTTAATAGGTTTTGAGAACATAAAAAATTGGCTACCTAAATTTATAAAAAAGGTTATTGATTTTTATTGATAATATTTAATTAAATAAGTCTAATTCTGTTAAAAGATAATCAAAATGGGTTTTATACCAGTCTTTAAATTGATAGTAACAGGTTTGAAATATTGTAGAACATTTATAACTGGAATTGGTACATTGGTTCCAAAGTCCAGTAACATTTCATCTAGCATAGTTCTTCAAAGGCCGTGTTTGGAGTCAAATTCTGACCTTATGTTTAAGAACCCAGTTTTTAAGGTAGATTGACCTAATCGCTGAAATCTATAACATAATACAAATTTATGGTTACTCTTGAGACATTTTACTCACTATGAATGTAAACGAATAGATAATAATAAACAATAGTTATACAGAACACTTTATTACATTTGACAGGCTCATTTAATTAATATTACATAGCAAGATAGCATTTTGTGCTAATTCAAAGACCAGTGGGACGGAGCCTGGAGATATTTTCGAAACAAGAGTAGACCTATACTCATCCTAGGAATTGTAAGAATGTCCATGTAAAATTTCAGTACAATCGGTTGAGAAGTTTACGCTTGAAAAAACAAACAAGCAAAGACATCTCGCACGTTATAAAGACGCGATAGTCAGTTATAAATAGACATACTTGTAGTATTACTTCTCTATTGATGAGATCTAATAATAAAACCACTATGATTGAAACCCTTCTTTAGGACAATTTTGTATAAGGAAATATCACTATCCACAAATAGCAGCGTTATAAATCAAGTTGTGCATCCTCCATTTCCTTCTATAAGTGGCTTCACACGTCTTTCCTTATCAAAGTTATACGAGATTACACGCGTCTGGTGAAGATATTGTTGGGTTCGTAGAGCTCACTAACACGTGATATACTGGTTTATTTAACAGTCAACTTATTTCTAATTGGTTATTTGATGTAATGTAACTTATTTGAAGTTTTATGTATTGGTATGAAAAATATTTGTGTATGTATATTATTTTATACATACACCGGGTATGTATCGAGTACCGGGTACGGGTAGGGCTTGTGAGATGTTCGAGAGCCGTGGTAACTCTACGTACAAATATAAACAGATGAGGAAACTTATGTATCGTATGTAAACGTAATATTTATTTAACTTAGTAAAGAAAAAATCGTAAATACGTAAGCGTGAATTAGTAGCCTTAAAAATCAACATTTCCGTATTTAACTTGTTTGTAAATTTATGATTTACTTTACTAAGTTATTAAAGTTATGTACTAATTATTAATACTTGGTAATGTGAATATGTGAGAAATAGTGTTTCTTCACGTATTAAAGTTGATTATTCCAATTTCATAGATCGAAAATTTCTGTAAACCTTGTAAGTGTGTACGGACATACTGTCTGATCACTCCAGTATAACAGACAGGAGAATGTACGAATGTTCAGTAATCACTGAGGTAACATGATTCAACATTGTTTACAACATTGTTAATGTCTGTAAACCTTGTAAGTGTGTACGGACATACTGTCTGATCACTCCAGTATAACAGACAGGAGAATGTACGAATGTTCAGTAATCACTGAGGTAACATGATTCAACATTGTTTACAACATTGTTAATGTCTGTAAACCTTGTAAGTGTGTACGGACATACTGTCTGATCACTCCAGTATAACAGACAGGAGAATGTACGAATGTTCAGTAATCACTGAGGTAACATGATTCAACATTGTTTACAACATTGTTAATGTCTGTAAACCTTGTAAGTGTGTACGGACATACTGTCTGATCACTCCAGTATAACAGACAGGAGAATGTACGAATGTTCAGTAATCACTGAGGTAACATGATTCAACATTGTTTACAACATTGTTAATGTCTGTAAACCTTGTAAGTGTGTAAGGACATACTGTCTGATCACTCCAGTATAACAGACAGGAGAATGTACGAATGTTCAGTAATCACTGAGGTAACATGATTCAACATTGTTTACAACATTGTTAATGTCTGTAAACCTTGTAAGTGTGTAAGGACATACTGTCTGATCACTCCAGTATAACAGACAGGAGAATGTACGAATGTTCAGTAATCACTGAGGTAACATGATTCAACATTGTTTACAACATTGTTAATGTCTGTAAACCTTGTAAGTGTGTACGGACATACTGTCTGATCACTCCAGTATAACAGACAGGAGAATGTACGAATGTTCAGTAATCACTGAGGTAACATGATTCAACATTGTTTACAACATTGTTAATGTCACAGTGACTCGGAACATTGTCCGCCTGCCAATCAATTATCATTAACAGTAATTTAATTCTATTGTAATTTCATCAAATTAAAACTATTTTATATACATCATAAAGGTCAATAATAATTATTATTCATCATTACTGTTTATTGTCACACGTAGTTTTTTCATGCGTTTGTGAGTTGTACGCTATTCTTCCTATCGCAATACAGCATGGTTACAATTTAATTATGCTATTCCCGTTTATGCAAGTTGTTTGAATATTAAATTGTAAAATTTTGCCTTTGGTATTCCTAATACATTTTACTTTTATTATTGAATTTATTGTGACACGAATACACGTAAATACAAAAATAATTGACGAAGGAGAAATTAAAAGATCTATGCTAGAGTGGGATGGATAATTAGCGTGTGTGGGAGGAGCTGGGTTGTGTTATTGTGAATATGAGCATGTTACATAATCTGAGAATGATATTTTTTAAACAAGAGTTTGAGGGAAATCCGCTGAATTTACCGTACACATTTAACTACCGCGGCTGAACTGATATAACTTAATATACGATACGTTGTTGTTATCGTTCGTCTTCAGTTCGAATCCGTTGAGCTTGTTATGGGTACAAGGTTTGAACGTTGCTTTGCACCAAAGTTACGTAGTCGTGAGTATTTCTGTCGAGTAGACATCATTGTGGATTTAAAATAATACAGAACACAGTAAACAAACGTTAACATGTTCACAGTACAGTATAACAGTACATACACTACTGCCGGTCGAAATTGTCTTACTAAATTGTCTCCTGCGATGTAACACGGACATCGAATAATTATTTGGGGGTACATTAAATACATGTAAGAGAATCGGTTGACCCCTTATTCCTTTTGATAAGATCCTGGCACAGGCCAGTAGCCCATGAGGACGAGCAGAATACGGCTTAAAAGGGGACCGGGCTCTCCTTTTGTGTAAAATAATTTCCAAATGTACAAACTTAGATTTTAAAACTTCTATAATATTTGCTATTTCAGTAAGAAAAATATTTTGTAAGGAGAGAAGAACCGAAGTTAAAAATGCGGTAATGTACAAAGACTATCCACTTATGCAATTCATTTTTACAATAACTGTCAAAAAATTAAAATTTGTGAAACAATTTTAGCCATAAGTAGTTTAAATGTTTAAACTAGTTTATAAACCAGAGTACCGGAGCAATTTGGCAAGTAACTCCGAGCCATCAATGTGGATGTTAAGTATAAAGTAAAAGTAAAAAGTAAATAATGTCTTATTTTACCAGGCGAAGTTAGGGCTAAGAAACCCTCTCTAACACTTAACCTGGGGACCAACGGCTTAAAGGTGACTTCCGAACCACCATATCGAAGTATCTTAAATAAGAGAATGTTCACGAGACCTTGACCAGAGAACCGGATAGCAATACGGCCAGGTAACTTTGAGGCATCAATGTGGATGTTGAGTATCTTAAATTAAAAATGTTCATGAGATATGGCCCAGAGCAACGATCGAAGAAATCCTGAGGTATAAATGTCTACGTTTTGATCATTCGCAAAGGCTCCAACTGAACAAGAGACATGCCCCACTGAAAGGCCGATTAAAGGAAGCAGTATTATATACTTCGTACTCATATGGCTCGATTTGACGACCATGCCACCGAATAATACTCAAGGTAAGGCCATACGGAAGCACCAAAGAAAGTCTGCAGTGAATATGAGTTAGGTTAGTAATCCACTGAAGAAAGAAATCAGATTGCGTGTGTTACTGTTGTACCAGTATTAGTGATTTCTCGTATCAATGAACTTTGGAAAATGGAAAATGGTCCGGAAAGTCCTGTTGTCTCCAGAATTAGGTAGTTTTACAATATTTCGAGATATTATCATTTTTGGATTTAATTTTTTTAATTTTTAATTTTAATAAAGTATTTTTATTTCAATATATGTTTAATCCTAATAAATGTTCTTATTTGAACTCGTTTCTCTTTCACGTTTACTGTACATTCCATTTACATTTTTATGGATACAGCTATCTGTCATTTTAGTTAACGTACTTTTATATATATTCTAAGTAAGAGTGTTACAAAAATATTGATTTCAATACTTGGAGATGAAAATGGATGTATATTGCCTACCTCGTGAATGTTGAATTTATAATTTGTAGAATATGGAACAAAATTCAATGGAGTCGAAAACGGTAAAATGTACACTGAGAAGAATTGAAAGCTCTTTTCCAGTGTTTAATACCTAATTTACTGACCCATGAAGTTTTATTTATTTTAGTGAGAACATCCCTTACACGATTGTAACCATTCAACTGCATACTAATACAGAAATTAGGTTTAATTTTTTATATGTATTTTGTTTATATTTATTAGCGTAAGATTCTGTGCATGTGAGCCCAGTGTGATGTTTTATAGTGCTTATACGTATGTAAATAAGAGTACAACAATGAGTACTGTAATGCATCAAATTCAGTCATAGAAATAATGTTATTCATTATAAATTAAAGTAAAGATAAAATATGTCTGAAATCACTTTAAGATTAAAATAGAGGTATTTTGGCGGCACGCACCGAGTTGGTTAAGGTCAAGATATTCTCGCGGCAAGCAATACTTGGTTAAGGTCAGGGGTATTCCGGCGGCACGCACTAAGTTGGTTAAGGTCAAGATATTCTCGCGGCAAGCACTGAGTTGGGTAAGGTCGGGGTATTCCGGCGGCACGCACCGAGTTGGTTAAGGTCAAGATGTTCCCGCGGCATGCACCGAGTTGGTTAAGGTCATGATATTCCGGCGGCATGCATCGAGTTAGTTAAGGTCAAGATGTTCCCGCGGCACGCACTGAGTTGGTTAAGGTCAAGATATTCTCGCGGCAAGCACTGAGTTGGGTAAGGTCGGGGTATTCCGGTGGCACGCACCGAGTTGGTTAAGGTCAAGATGTTCCCGCGGCACGCACCGAGTTGGTTAAGGTCATGATATTCCGGCTACACGCATCGAGTTAGTTAAGGTCAAGATGTTCCCGCGGCACGCACTGAGTTGGTTAAGGTCAAGATATTCCCGCGGCACGCACTAAGTTGGTTAAGGTCAAGATGTTCCCGCGGCACGCACCGAGTTGGTTAAGGTCAAGATGTTCCTGCGGCACGCACCGAGTTGGTTAAGGTCATGATATTCCGGCTACACGCATCGAGTTAGTTAAGGTCAAGATGTTCCCGCGGCACGCACTGAGTTGGTTAAGGTCAAGATATTCCCGCGGCACGCTCTCTGTTGGTTAAGGTTGGGGTATTCCGGCGGCACGCAACGTGTTAGTTAAGGTCGGGGAGTCCTGGTGGCACGATCCGGGTTGGTTAAGGTCGATGTATTCTGGTGGCACGCACCGAGTTGATCAAGGATACATTATCCTGGGTGGTCGAACCGAGTTGGTCTAGGTTGGGGTATACTGATGGTACGCACCGAGTTGGTCAAGGCCATGGTATAGTGAGAAGTCAGATACCCTGGTAGTGAATGGACAGACAGGCTGGTAGTGAGTGGGCAGACAGCCTGGTAGTGAGTGGTCACATAGCCTGGTAGTGAATGGGCAGATAGGCTGGTGGTGAGTGGGCAGACTGCTTGGTAGTGAGAGAGCAGATAGCCTTCAAATCAAATCTGTTTTATTGTTGAGACAATAATACATCGTATGGCAAACGTCAATTAATAATAATATCCTAAAATTTCAGTCATTCATACTATAATACACATACAGACATACAATGTTTAAAGTCACACCTCTTTCATTCATCGCCAATGCAACCCACTTCGAACAGCGGTGTCATTCTTCTAATTGGGCGGCCTCCCAGTTAAAAGCCAAAAACTCACCTGCATTATAAAACGCTTGAGACACCGAGAAGCGTTTTAGGCGAGTCTTAAACGCCTTTGGCGTTGGAGCATCTTTGATTGGATTGGGCAGTCTGTTGAGGAATTGAACACCCGCTTGTGAAGGCAGGCGTTCATAAATCACCGTTCTGTGTCTACCAGTTCGGTAGTTTGCTCTGCCACGTGTCTCATACATGTGTATGTCTTGTCCTCTGGTTAAGGTACATTTATTCACACAAAATATAGTTGTTTCCAATATGTAGAGACATGGCAGAGTCAACAGCTGCAATGTCTTGAAAACTTGCCTGCACGACTCTCTGAATTTGATTTTTGCGATGATTAGAATTGCTTTTTTTTTGGAGTCTGAAAACTCTTTGGAACTGAGTATTAGCGCAAGCTCCCCAAAGGATCACTCCATAGGCCAGGTGGGGGTATATCAAGCCATAATACGCCGTAATCAGTACCTGACTCGGGCAGTATTTTGCTAAAGACCTCAGAACAAAGATGCCTGAGCAGAATTTGGCGCAAATATGATCAATGTGCACATTCCATGTCAGTCCTCGATCAAGGTACATTCCAAGGAATTTTGAAGATTAGACTTCGTCCAGTGTGGAGTGAGCCATCAAGATGGCAGGTCCGCACTGGTTACCCGCAGTGCGCAAAGAAAAATTTAAAACGTTGGTTTTTGAAGAGTTTATTGTGAGGTTGAGGCTGTTGAAGTATTGGACACAGTTGTTGATATCAACAAAAGCCTGTTGTTCCAAAACTTCGCTTGATTTTGCATTGAAAAAAAGAGTCGTATCATCTGCAGACTTTCTGTTCTTCCTGTTATTCATCTTATTCTGTTCTTCCATGCAGAAGCGATGATTCTATGTCGTTGACATAAAGCAGGAAAAGCACAGGAATGAGGATAGACCCCTGGGGGACTCCATATCTAAGATCTATTGGTTTGGATGATTTATTTGATATCTGGAAACCTTGGGATCTGTGGCTTAGAAATGAGCTAAGCCATTTAAAAGGCACGCCTCGAATGCCGTGGGACTCAAGTTAGTCGAGCAGTATATTGTGGTCAACTCAGTCGAATGCTTTGGACAGATCCAGGAACACACTCATTGTGTGTTTCCGACTTTCAATCCCCTCTACAATCATATCGTCAAGACCAACGACTGCGTCGGTTGTCGATTTACCCTTTCTGAACCCAAACTGTTCATTTGAGAGCTGATTGTATTTGTCCAAAAAGTGAAGCATTCTTATAAGAAAAAGCTTTTCAAAACTTTTGCTGAATACTGGAAAAATTGAGACAGGCCGGTAGTTATTTATAGAGGCTGGGTCGTCTTTCTTTAAAATTGGAACAACTTTTGCAATTTTAAGGAGAGAGGGGAACACTCCTGTTTGGAATGAATAATTTACTAATTCAGTTAAGGGTCTCACTAAATGCTTGCAGAATTTTTTAATGAGCCATGGGGACATCAGATTGAGGTTGTGAGGTGAGTGGGTATATAGCCTGGTAGTGAGTGGTCACATAGCCTGGTAGTGAGTGGGCAGACAGCCTGGTAGTGAGAGAGCAGATAGCCTGGTAGTGAGAAGGCAGATATCCTGGTAGTGAGAGAACAGATGGACTAGTATGACAGAGCAGACAGTTTGGTAGTGAGTGGGCAGGTAGCCTGGTAGTGAGAGAGCAGATAGCCCGGAGTCAGGAACTGCTAATCAACGGCAACCTACACACAATCTTCATTGTTTCCTGCTCCCCCACCCTCCCACCAGTATAATTGTGTCTTTGGTCTCTGAAGCTTGTAACGTCATTTAATTTATTTCCTGCCATTGTATTATTTGGTAGTTACCAAATAATAAAATAACTAAATAACTACAAATAACAGATAACTAGTAAGTTATCTATCTCTACAGGATACCATATTAAAGATACAAGGTGCTTTATCACCACAATGTAACAAGGGATCCCAACAAACAACAAAAGTTTTTGGTTGGGTGCCCAACAAAACACATAAAAACATTTCAAACGTATACTTATAAAAGGCATCTTTGTGCTCATAGTCAACGGTGCTGTAAAATAACAACATTAGCTTATCATAGCAAAGTAACACTTGATATGCAACAGTAAATATTATACTATGTTAGCTTATGGTAGTAATATAAGAAAGAACACACATTTGATCATAAACGGTGAAATTGGAGCAGTAACATGAAAATAAATGACGAGGCATAGAAAACATACACCAGGCAAAGGATAACAATAAATTAACATAAGAACACAATTAAAAAAAATAAATATATTCTATTTTTGTACATATTTAATATGCCGCTAATCACATGACATCACTGCCTTCATAATTATTTGTAGTTGTAGGCACCAACAACGTGATACTTTTAGAAACAATTATGTCAAAAACTGTTATTTCAGAATTGTTAGAGAATCGTCTTGTGTCTCCTAATTCATAGACGGACATTCTTTACATTAATCTAAGCACGAGTTGAAGGGTCAGATTTACATTTCAAATGTTGTAGCTTAACTATCTGAGATAAGTGTTAGTGGAGTAAATATCAAACCTAAAACTTCATAGATACATTAATAAGCTTAGAATTCATCTCTAAAGAGAATCACTTATGATTTATTACATTGCATGAAATGAAAATTCATATTACATTACGTCAGATTGTTGTTGATTGTATTTCGCAATAACTATTCATCGTTGGTAAACTCAAACATCAGTCAGATGTCCTAAGTTCTTGGAGGTGTGTGTCTGAAATCAGCCAGTTTTGGATTTTCAGTAATTTTTGTAACTGAAATACAAGTCTGCGCATTAATTAACTTGATACATTCTAATTTTTTAAATTTTCGTTCATTATTTTTTGTACCACGTCAAGAAAATGTTCTGCTATTAATTTCAGTACACTTGTAACATATGTATAGCACTTCTTTACAGCTTATATCCCACACATCACATGGTGTGTGGAACAACTGTGCATGTTTTTAAGTTCACATTTCATTTCCATTGCGACTTGGATACGGTTAATAAATTAAACGAAAGGATTATGAACCGCTTACTTATTGGTCTGATTCAACTGGCATTATCGACCCTCAGTATGCATGAGTTATGAAACCATATCATACCTTTGATCCACTAGGCACAATAGCAACTATTATTACTGCTAGTACTCTCCATTTTGATTGTACATCGGCCAGAGGAGGAATATAGTGGCTAACTCATACAACCATAATGCCCCATAAACAGCTGGTATCCCTTTGTCTAATCAAGGCACTATTACATTTTATGTTATCTAATGTCAACGTGCACTACGATGTGACAGACATTATCTCTAACCACTGCGGACCAACCAAAGCTTTCTACACATAACGTAGCTATGGTAGGAAGGGTTGATCCAATTGAATTTTGAGTTTAGCTCCAGTCCACCTTCCCTTTATTACAGCGTCTGGTATCTGACACTGTCTCAGACTTGACTCCTGGAATCTGGAGTAATGTTCCTCTGAAGAGATTTTGGAAAGTCGACGACGAAGAAGCTCAAAACAAAACGACAACAGAAACACCTATAAACGGTCTCGTCATCGACTTTTTTGGATCTCTTCAGACGAACATTACTCCGGATTCCAGGAGTCACGTCTGAGACATTGACTGATACCAGACACTGTAATAAAGGGAAGGTGAATTAAAGCTAAACTCAAAATTAAATTGTATGTATCAACCCTTCCTACCACAGCTATGTTATGTGTAGTGTTTATGGTTTCAACCCGGGAGGAACAGTTAACACTTTTTTATGCAATTTAAAAGTACACATGAGTCGTGTTTCCCTGCAAAATATTTTTTTATTCTTACCACTGTATTTGGTATTTCAATTTCAACAAGGAAAATAAATTTAAACAATAATGAGTTTTGGGTTATGCTGAATATTATGTGTTCCTATTTAACAACATACTGAGTGTTGCATAGGCATGTATATTTCTACTAAATTATAATTTATACTCTATTAGACATTTTAATAATAATTTATTGACCAAATTACACTTTTAATTGCGTATAAAACGCTTATATTAATCTTACTTACTAACCTTTTTAAATATTTGTCATTGCAAACTCTCAAAAATAAGTCCAAAACTTAATATTCCAAAACTTACAGTAGTTAGTGAAAATATTGGGAAAGTTTTAAATACACTAGTCATCCTGTCTGCCTAAAATATCTATGAGAAGGTTATGAGCAGAAATTTTGGTCTGGAAGACATAAAAACATAGATTGCTGAAGTCAGTAGAACCATCATTCATGAAAACCTGTCCCCGAACAATCGGATATCCAAGCATCAATGGGAACAATGAAGGTCAGATCACACCCCACTCACGTAACTGCAACAGGACCGGGATTCCGTATGTAACATTGATAAATAATGCTCTGGAGAGAACTAAAGAAAAATATTATATTGCTGTGTTGATCTCCTCTCAGTGTGCCAGTGGCCATGTCAGGGATGATCTAGTATCCAAGGCCACTGAGTCCACGTTTAACGTTTAATTTCATGAGAGAGTTAATAGCCGCTTCTACGAAACCCATTTAACAAATGTTCCGCTGAGAATTGTTATTAATCAACTCGTGTGTAATTGGACGCTTAAAACCACATCAGCTTTCTTTACATAACTCGCAAACAACCTCTGACTCGTTAACTCCGAATATTTGAGCTGAAATACAGTTACACACAGTTTAAAAGTAAGCAGTTAAAATACCTTGGCATCAAAATATCCCGACATATTACAAAATTTGTCAGGCTGACAACTGATTATTGCCATAAATACAAAAGTTATACGGAAATGAATGTACAAAGACTCACTAGAACTTTCTCTGTTACTGTGCAGGTTATTAGTACGTCAGACTTGTATCACGTAACAGACTTCGCTGAGGTGTATTCAAAATGTCATTTCGTTTGGTTGAACGTGTGAAATGTCATGTGATTGTACTCGGTTTGTTCAAAGATCTATTTATTCTGTGTTTTCCGCAATCTCTTCATGGTTGCCCATAAGAACAATTAAAAAATGTCAGTCAACGTTCAAACATATCCCATCGATAGCCATGGACCGTCATCTGCCTCCTTGTACGAGTATATAGATGAAGTTTCATACAAAGTATATAGCTCGTTTTCGACGTTCCGTGGGGACAGAGACAGAAAGATTTGCAATTTTTCCAGCTCCTCCAGTATCTTTGTTAGCGCTCAGCCAATTTTAATAATAGTTTTTATTATTATGATATAACGAGTATATGACTGAGTTTTATATAAAACGTAAATTTATGAGTCTCAAATAGATGGTTTTTTTATTGTCATTATCGGAATTGTCAATGTACATAAATTAATAAAACATGCAGTTACGAACAAATTTCAATAATAACAATGAATGTTATTTATATTATTAATATCATGAATGAGAGAAAATAGTTTATACAACTAATAGAATCATTAAATTTGCATATTTTGTTGCATCAATTAAATTTGAACGTAATCAGTCAATGCGCGAATGAGTAGTGGGAGGGTCATTAGTTAAATTTACTTCAGCACAAGTTGTGTAATGCTGCTACCGATGGAAATATATAATATATAAATATAAAATATAATATAAATATAATATTATATATATATATATATATATATTATATATATATATATATATATATATATAAATACGCATAATAGTAAACTTAACTTTGTGTCAATAATTAAAATATCTTTATGATTATGAAATTTACATTTTATATTTAAAACCAAGTTAAGCCGTAACGTTGCTACATAATAAGCAGGCAGGATTAAGTCACAAAGCTAATTTTGCTGTTTTAGTTTTTGCATTTTCCTCCACGTGTTTATAAACATGAGATAAATCTTTAATCCATTCAAAGTAAACGGTTTTGTTTGTAGTTAAAAGCACAGAATTTCCTCATTATTTATCAAAACCCGTAAAAGTCGTTATTTGCAACGGGAGAACATTATATTACAATTATACCTATGTACTTAATGTTTGCGTTTTAACGGTATGCAGTAAAACAATATTCGCTAACATTTAGTATTTTATATTCATAACACATTTGAAGTTTAATAAATTATGTAAGCAGTGTAGATTAAATTTATACATGCATCATTTTTACTGCTATGTGCGTTTTACTGTAAGAATGATCTCATAAAAGTTTGATTGAAACACACAATTAGTTTCATTGAAGACATGAAACAGTGTTGAATATAATTTAATGTAATGATGGTCAGCTGTTTTGTAGTGACCATAATATAAATATCCAAACGATTTAGTGTGAGTTAAATAACACAGTAAAACTTATTTCAAAGTGTCTATTTTATCCTTATTAGCTATTGTGGCAGCGGTAATTATTGTGTCGGAGGGATACACAACAAGGCTCCAGTAGCTATCAGCAAAACATGCCATCTCATATTTGTGCACACACACACACACACACACACACACACACACACACACACACACACACACACACACACACACACATCACATCACATGTGTGTGTGTGTGGTGGTCTCAAGGGCGATCAAGGTATATGTATATATAATGACATCATTAGACGAGGTTTATAATCGCTTTTAATAAACGCGCGGTGACACCAAGAATGAAGAGACTATCAAAGATGATTACTCTCTGTTCCTCTCATAATTCCATTGCCGAACTGTCATCATTAGACGAGGTGGATAATCGCTTTTAATAAACGCGCGGTGATACCAAGAATGAAGAGACTATCAAAGATGATTACTCTCTGTTCCTCTCGTAATTCCATTGCCGAACTGTCATCATTAGACGAGCTTTATAATCGCTTTTAATAAACGCGCGGTGACAACAAGAATGAAGAGAATATCAAAGATGATTACTCTCTGTTCCTCTCATAATTCCATTGCCGAACTGTCATCATTATACGAGGTTTATAATCGCTTTTAATAAACGCGCGGTGACAACAAGAATGAAGAGAATATCAAAGATGATTACTCTCTGTTCCTCTCATAATTCAATTGCCGAACTGTCATCATTATACGAGGTTTATAATCGCTTTTAATAAACGCGCGTTAACACCAAGAATGAAGAGACTATCAAAGATGATTACTCTCTGTTCCTTTCATAATTCCATTGCCGAACTGTCATAATTATACACCATCAGTGACACCAAGTATGAAGAAACTTTCCAAGATTATTACTCTCTGTTCCTGTCGTAATTCCATTGCCGAACACTCATCATTAGACGAGGTTTATAATCGCTTTTTCTAACGCGCGGTAAAATCAAGAATGGAGAAACTTTCCAAGATAATTACTCTCTGTTCTTGTCGTAATTCCATTGCCGAACGGCCATCATTAGACGAGGTTTATAATCGCTTTTAATGAACGCGCGGTGACACCAAGTATGAAGAGACTATCAAAGATGATTACTCTCTGTTCCTTTCATAATTCCATCGCCGAACTGTCATCATTAGACGAGGTTTATAATCGCTTTTTCTAACGCGCGGTAAAATCAAGAATGGAGAATCTTTCCAAGATAATTACTCTCTGTTCCTGTCGTAATTCCATTGCCGAACTGCCATCATTAGACGAGGTTTATAATCGCTTTTAATAAACGCGCGGTGGAAATCAAGAATGGAGAATCTTTCCAAGATAATTACTCTCTGTTCCTGTTGTAAGTCCATTGCCGAACTGCCATCATTACACGAGGTTTATAATCGCTTTTAATGAACGCGCGGTGACACCAAGTATGAAGAGACTATCTAAGATGATTACTCTCTGTTCCTTTCATAATTCCATTGCCGAACCGTCATCATTATACGAGGTTTATAATCGTTTTTAATAAACGCGCGGTGACACCAAGTATGAAGAATCTTTCCAAGATTATTACTCTCTGTTCCTTTCATAATTTCATTGCCGAACACTCATCATTAGACGAGGTTTATAATCGCTTTTAATAACCGCGCGGTGACACCATATATGAATAAACTTTCCAAGATTATTACTCTCTGTTCCTGTCGTAATTCCATTGCCGAACTGCCATCATTAGACGAGGTTTATAATCGCTTTTAATAAACGCGCAATGTAACCAAGAATGGAGAAACTTTCCAAGATAATTACTCTCTGTTCCTTTCGTAATTCCATTGCCGAACTGCCATCATTGACGAGGTTTATAATCGCTTTTAATAAACGCGCGGTGACACTAAGAATGAAGAAACTTTCCAAGATGATTACTCTCTGTTTCTGTCATAATTCCATTGCCGAACTGTCATCATCAGGCGAGGTTTATCAACACGTAGGATCTTGAGAGAAAGTCGTTTGTGTAGATTAACTGGATTCTTAATCAAACTTTGCTGTGATAAGAATTTCTCTCTAACAATATTGTGAAGTTCAAATAATAATTCATTTTTATGGTGTAAGTGTGTGTGTGTGTGTTTGTTTTGATATTTTGCAGCTATTTAAAGAGTAGGCTAATAAATGCATAAAGTTAAAATTAAAAGGTAAACTTCTGACTACTGGATTCTGAAAATATAGGTACCGGACAAATGTGCGAGGTAACACGTATGAAAGTAACAGTTTAATTATTTGTCAAATATTTAACAGTTAAATTTTAATTTTGAAACATTATTTATACATACAGAACGAATAACTGTTGAAGATTATGTTTACTATAAGAAAAGTGTACATAATATTTTATCGAATACTTAATATTACTCCATACTTCCACTTATTTGTTTAATATTAATTTTAATTATAAACATGTGCAGAAAAGGTTATGACATGTACCTTTACGTTGAAGGCATTTAAAGGAACTGAATGTCTGAGAAATTTAATCAATTCTTAGTACTGAACTTTTGGATCTGTCCAAAAGAAATAAAGGAAGATAGTTAAAGTTTTCCTCCAATACCTGGCATTTATCTCAGGATTGCTGGATTCTTTTCGTCCTTTATTTTAAAGTTCTGAGTAAAGTTCTTTCAGAATCTAAGTACCTACATATCGTCGTAAATCATCAAGGTAGAATAAACTTTTCAAGGATTAGTTGCATTCAAACATCTCAAAGTTTTGTTAAACCACTTAAAACTTGTTACAAACTATCACAAAGTTAAGTTGCTTAAGTGTTATAAACTGTATAATAGAATGAAATAATAATACGATAATACATTACTATCTTTATTATTGAATAACAGTTTGAGAAACCATAATTAAGAAAATATTTCTCGCAAATTGTTTAAAGATATTTGCAAATAAATTAATATCCGTCAAGATTTTATTATCCATCAGACTCCCAATACCACTTAAAAGGGACACAATTAAAAGATTACTGGCTTAGAGTTAGCGAAGTCTATCACTCGAATAGCTGGAATAATGTTATTAAAGCCCACAGGTCTGGCTGTCTCTCCGCACAATATCTCAAGGTGAACCTGAACTACACTCGAGTGGCTGGAATAATGTTATTACTGTCTACAGGTCTGCCTGTCTCCCCGCACAATATCTCAAGGTTGAACTGAACTACACTCGAGTGGCTGGAATAATGTTATTACTATCTACGGGTCTGCTGTCTATTCGAAAATATCTCAAGGTTGAACTGAACTACATTTCGAGTGGCTGGAATAATGTTTATGTCTACAGGTCTGATTGTCTATTCACACAATATCTTAAGATTGGACCTGACTACACTCGAGTGGCTGGAATAATGTTATTACTGTCTACAGGTCTGCCTGTCTATTCGCACAATATCTCAAGGTTGAACTGAACTACACTCGAGTGGCTGGAATAATGTTATTACTGTCTACAGGTCTGCCTGTCTCCCCGCACAATATCTCAAGGTTGAACTGAACTACACTCTGACTGTCTAATCGCACAATATATTATTAACTGTACTGGATCTCTTAACGAGTAGCTGGAATAATGTTTATTGTCTACAGGTCTGATTGTCTAATTCGCACAATATCTTAAGATTGAAACTGAACTACACTCGAGTGGCTGGAATAATGTTATTACTGTCTACAGGTCTGGCTGTCTCTCCGCACAATATCTAATGGTTGAACCTGAACTACACTCGAGTGACTGGAATAATGTTATTACTACAGGTCTGGCTGTCTAATCGCACAATATATTAAGATAACTGAAATGAACTACACTTCGAGTGGCTGGAATAATGTTATTATTGTCTACAGGTCTGATTGTCTATTCGCACAATATCTTAAGATTGGATAGGAACTTCACTCGAGTGGCTGGAATAATGTTATTACTGTCTACAGGTCTGCCTGTCTCCCCGCACAATATCTCAAGGTTGAACTGAACTACACTCTGACTGTCTAATCGCACAATATATTAAGATTAAACTGAACTACATTCGAGTGGCTGGAATAATGTTATTACTGTCTACAGGTCTGGCTGTCTCTCCGCACAATATCTCAAGGTTGAACTGAACTACACTCGAGTGGCTGGAATAATGTTATTACTGTCTACAGGTCTGGCTGGCTATTCGCACAATATATTAAGATTAAACTGAACTACATTCGAGTGGCTGGAATAATGTTATTACTGTCTACAGGTCTGGCTGTCTCCCCGCACAATATCTCAAGGTTGAACTGAACTACACTCGAGTGGCTGGAATAATGTTATTACTGTCTACAGGTCTGGCTGGCTATTCGCACAATATATTAAGATTAAACTGAACTACATTCGAGTGACTGGAATAATGTTATTACTGTCTACAGGTCTGGCTGTCTCCCCGCACAATATCTCAAGGTTGAACTGAACTACACTCTGACTGTCTAATCGCACAATATATTAAGATTAAACTGAACTACATTCGAGTGGCTGGAATAATGGTATTATTGTCTACAGGTCTGATTGTCTATTCACACAATATCTTAAGATTGGATAGGACTTCACTCGAGTGACTGGAATAATGTTATTACTGTCTACAGGTCTGGCTGTCTCTCCGCACAATATCTCAAGGTTGAACGGAACTACACTCGAGTGACTGGAATAATGTTATTACTGTATACAGATCTGACTGTGTAATCGCACAATATCTTAAGATTGGATAGGACTTCACTCGAGTGGCTGGAATAGTGTTATTAATGTCTTGATGTCTGACTGTCTAATCGCAAAATATCTTAAGATTGGATAGGAATTCACTAGAGTGGCTGGAATAATGTTATTACTGTATACAGATCTGACTGTGTAATCGCACAATATCTTAAGATTGGATAGGACTTCACTCGAGTGGCTGGAATAGTGTTATTAATGTCTTGATGTCTGACTGTCTAATCGCAAAATATCTTAAGATTGGATAGGAATTCACTAGAGTGGCTGGAATAGTGTTATTAATGTCTACAGGCGTGACTGTCTAATCGCTCAATATATTAAGATTGAACTGAACTACACTCGAGTGGCTGGAATAATGTTATTACTGTCTACAGGTCTGACTGTCTAATCGCACAATATAAATCACGGTTGAACTGAACTACACTCGAGTGGCTGGAATAGTGTTATTAATGTCTACAGGTCTGACTGTCTAATCGCACAATATCTTAAGATTAAATAGGACTTCACTAGAGTGGCTGGAATAATGTTATTATTGTCTAGAGGTCTGACTGTGTACTCGAAAAATATCTTAAGATTGAACTGAACTACACTCAAATGGCTGGAATGATGTTATTACTGTCTACAGGTCTGGCTGTCTATTCGAACAATATCTCATGGTTGACCTGAACTACACTCGAGTGGCTGGATTAATGTTATTACTGTCTAGAGGTCTGGCTGGCTATTCGCACAATATCTCATGGTTGACCTGAAATACACTCGAGTGGCTGGAATAACGTTATTACTGTCTACAGGTCTGGCTGGCTATTCGCACAATATCTAATGGTTGACCTGAACTACAATCGAGTGGCTGGATTAATGTTATTACTGTCTAGAGGTCTGGCTGGCTACTCGCACAATATTTCATGGTTGACCTGAACTACACTCGAGTGGCTGGAATAATGTTATTACTGTCTACAGGTCTAGCTGACTATTCGAACACTATCTCAAGGTTGAAATGAAATACATTCGAGTGGCTGGAATAATTGTATTACTGTCTACAGGTCTGATTGTCTATTCGCACAATATCTTAAGGTTGGATAGAACTACACTCGAGTGGCTGGAATAATGTTATTACTGTCTACAGGTCTGGCTGTCTATTCGAACAATATCTCAAGGTTGAACTGAACTACACTCGAGTGGCTGGAATAATGTTATTACTGTCTACAGGTCTGGCTGTCTAATCGCACAATATCTTAAGGTTGACCTGAACTACACTCGAGTGGCTGGAATAATGTTATTACTGTCTACAGGTCTGGCTGTCTATTCGCACAATATCTTAAGGTTGAACTGAACTACACTCGAGTGGCTGGAATAATGTTATTACTGTCTACAGGTCTGGCTGGCTATTCGCACAATATCTCATGGTTGACCTGAACTACACTCGAGTGGCTGGAATAATGTTATTACTGTCTACAGGTCTGGCTGGCTATTCGAACAATATCTCATGGTTGACCTGAACTACACTCGAGTGACTGGAATAATGTTATTACTGTCTACAGGTCTGGCTGGCTATTCGCACAATATCTCAAGGTTGACCTGAACTACACTTGAGTGGCTGGAATAATGTTATTACTGTCTACAGGTCTGGCTGGCTATTCGCACAATATCTCACGGTTGATCTGAACTACATTCGAGTGGCTGGAATAATGTTATTACTGTCTACAGGTCTGGCTGTCTATTTGCACAATATCTCATGGTTGACCTGAACTACACTCGAGTGGCTGGAGTAATGTTATTACTGTCTACAGGTCTTGCTGGCTATTCGCACAATATCTCATGGTTGACCTGAACTATACTCGAGTGACTGGAATAATGTTATTACTGTCTAGAGGTCTGGCTGGCTATTCGCACAATATCTCAAGGTTGACCTAAACTACACTCGAGTGGCTGGAATAATGTTATTACTGTCTACAGGTCTGGCTGGCTATTCGCACAATATCTCACGGTTGAACTGAACTAAATTCGAGTGGCTGGAATAATGGTATTACTGTTTACAGGTCTGGCTGTCTATTCGCACAATATCTCATGGTTGACCTGAACTACACTCGAGTGGCTGGAATAATGTTATTACTGTCTACAGGTCTGGCTGGCTATTCGCACAATATCTCATGGTTGACCTGAACTACACTCGAGTGGCTGGAATAATGTTATTACTGTCTACAGGTCTGGCTGTCTATTCGCACAATATCTCATGGTTGACCTGAACTACACTCGAGTGGCTGGAATAATGTTATTACTGTCTACAGGTCTGGCTGGCTATTCGCACAATATCTCAAGGTTGAACTGAACTACACTCGAGTGGCTGGAATAATGTTATTACTGTCTACAGGTCTGGCTGTCTATTCGCACAATATCTCAAGGTTGAACTGAACTACACTCGAGTGGCTGGAATAATGTTATTACTGTCTACAGGTCTGGCTGGCTATTCGCACAATAAATCACGGTTGATCTGAACTACACTCGAGTGACTGGAATAATGTTATTACTGTCTATAGGTCTGGCTGGCTATTCGAATACTATCTCAAGGTTGAACTGAACTAAATTCGAGTGGCTGGAATAATGTTATTACTGTCTACAGGTCTGGGTGTCTCTCCGCACAATATCTCAAGGTTGAACTGAACTACTCTCGAGTGGCTGGAATAATGTTATTACTGTCTACAGGTCCGGCTGTCTATTCGAACAATATCTCAAGGTTAAACCCAACTACATTCGAGGGGCTGGAATAATGGTATTACTGTCTACAGGTCTGGCTGTCTATTCGAACAATATCTCAAGGTTGAACTGAACTACACTCGAGTGGCTGGAATAATGTTATTGCTGTCTACATGTCTGGCTGTCTATTCGAACAATATCTTAAGGTTGAACTGAACTACATTTGAGTGGCTGGAATAATGTTATTACTGTCTACAGGTCTTGCTGGCTATTTGCACAATATCTCATGGTTGACCTGAACTACACTCGAGTGGCTGGAATAATGTTATTACTGTCTACAGGTCTGGCTGTCTATTCGAACAATATATCATGGTTCACCTCAACTACACTCGAGTGGCTGGAATAATGTTATTACTGTCTATATATCTGACCGTATAATCGCACAATATCTTAAGGTTGAACTGATCTACACTCGTGTGGCTGGAATAATGTTATTACTGTCTACAGGTCTGGCTGTCTATTCGAACAATATCTCAAGTTTGACCTGAACTACACTCGTGTGGCTGGAATAATGTTATTACTGTCTACAGGTCTGACCGTCTAATCGCACAATATCTTAAGGTTGAACTGAACTATATTTGAGTGGCTGGAATAATGCTATTACTGTCTACAGGTCTGGCTGGCTATTCGCACAATATCTCATGGTTGACCTGAACTACATTCAAATGGCTGGAATAATATTATTACTGTCTACAGGTCTGGCTGTCTATTCGAACAATATATCATGGTTCACCTGAACTACACTCGAGTGGTTGGAATAATGTTATTACTGTCTACAGGTCTGGCTGGCTATTCGCACAATATCTCATGGTTGACCTGAACTACACTCGAGTGGCTGGAATAATGTTATTACTGTCTACAGGTCTGGCTGGCTATTCGCACAATATCTCATGGTTGACCTGAACTACACTCGAGTGACTGGAATCATGTTATTACTGTCTAGAGGTCTGGCTGGCTTTTCGCACAATATCTCAAGGTTGCCCTAACTACACTCGAGTGGCTGGAATAATGTTAACATTGTCTACAGGTCTGGCTGGTTATTCGCACAATATCTCACGGTTGAACTGAACTAAATTCGAGTGGCTGGAATAATGGTATACTGTTTACAGGTCTGATTGCCTATTCGCACAATATCTCATGGTTGACCTGAACTACACTCGAGTGGCTGGAATAATGTTATTACTGTCTACATGTTTGGCTGGTTATTCTAATAATATCTCAAGGTTGACCTGAACTACACTCGTGTGGCTGGAATAATGTTATTACTGTCTACAGGTCTGGCTGTCTATTCGAACAATATCTCAAGATTGAACTGAACTACACTCGAGTGGCTGGAATAATGTTATTACTGTCTATATGTCTGACCGTCTAATCGCACAATATCTTAAGGTTGAACTGATCTACACTCGAGTGGCTGGAATAATGTTATTACTGTCTACAGGACAGGCTGTCTATTCGAACAATATCTCAAGTTTGACCTAAACTACACTCGAGTGGGTGGAATAATAAGGCATTTTTATTTATTTATTTATAATGTTATTACTGTCTACACGTCTGACTGTCTAATCGGACAATATCTTAAGGTTGAACTGATCTACACTCGTGTGGCTGGAATAATGTTATTACTGTCTACACGTCTGGCTGTATATTCGAACAATATTTCAAGATTGAAGTAAGCTACAGACTTGAAAGTTTACATTAAGTTTTTGTGTAGGTAACATTGAATTAGATGATGTTAAATATCACCCTATAATATTTTATGAACCATTATCAACACTTTTTTTCTCGTCTCATTGGTAACGTTAATTGCAATGAGAAAATTGTAGAATTTATAAATTTGTAAACAAACAGAGTACAATCATATGATAAAATGTGATATCTCTGGAGGAGCTGGAATATGTTCATCTCTGTCTGTCTACACGATGTCAGAAGAACGAAAAACTTATGTACTATACAAGTACATAAGTACATATGTATTCGCTGTTACGTTAATTTTGTATATTTGGATTTGGTAATTTACTTTTCATAGGCTATCGTCCAGAGATATATCCTAGAGTACTGTAATTCAGGCGTTTGTCGATTACTTCCTATTGGGAATACATACATAGATTCCACATATTTAATTTTGCCTTAAACTACTGCACATACAATATATATAAAAAATGAAAGACTATCATGATTTAATTACTTTCTATTTACACGCTAGTGATTACGTAGTTAATTAATAAAAACAATGAAAAGCAATTACGTGAATAAGATAGATACAAAAGAGCCAATCATGTACTATATAAGTTAGTAGAATCTAAATATATTTTATGTATTAGACTCAGTAAACCATAGGAACTAGAATTCTTGTCGTTAATATCAATTGAATAAGTGACCGTAATTACCGCTCTTCATACAGCGGTGAATAAGCAAGAGCGTTCTTGTATACTTTAGTTAATATAAATTGAATAAGTGGCCTTCATAACCGCTCCTTATAAGCTCTGGATAGGCACGTGCTTTTTTGTATACTGTAGTTAATATTAGTTGAATAAGTGACAGCGTTGGATTGGCACGAGCGTTCTCGTATACTGTAGTTAATATGAATTGAATAAGTGACCTTCATAACCGCTGTTCATAAAGCGGTGGATAGGCACTAGCGTTCTTGTATACTGTAGAGAGAATATGAGTTGAATAAGTGACCTTCATAACCGCTCTTCATACGCTGTGGATAGGCACGTGCGGTCTTGTATATAGTTGTTAATATAAGTTGAATAAGGTGCCTTCATTATGACCGTCTTACAGTACCGAGCAAATTGCTTTAATTACTTGATTCAAAGATGCACTGAATACATTGTTGGTATATTATAGATGTTTATCGATCTTTTCCCTCCTCTATAATTACCTGTATTGAATGAGAAATGTATAAAATGCACAACACATCCTGAACGACCGGGAAACCCCGCGCAAAATATCAGCCCAAGTGAGGGGTACTCTTCAACACGTGTCGCCTTCCAGCCCAAGTGAGGGGTACTCTTCAACACGTGTCGCCTACCAGCCCAAGTGAGGGGTACTCTTCAACACGTGTCGCCTACCAGCCCAAGTGAGGGGTACTCTTCAACACGTGTCGCCTACCAGCCCAAGTGAGGGGTACTCTTCAACACGTGTCGCCTACCAGCCCAAGTGAGGGGTACTCTTCAACACGTGTCGCCTACCAGCCCAAGTGAGGGGTACTCTTCAACACGTGTCGCCTTCCAGCCCAAGTGAGGGGTACTCTTCAACACGTGTCGCCTACCAGCCCAAGTGAGGGTACTCTTCAACACGTGTCGCCTTCCAGCCCAAGTGAGGGGTACTCTTCAACACGTGTCGCCTACCAGCCCAAGTGAGGGTACTCTTCAACACGTGTCGCCTTCCAGCCCAAGTGAGGGGTACTCTTCAACACGTGTCGCCTTCCAGCCCAAGTGAGGGGTACTCTTCAACACGTGTCGCCTTCCAGCCCAAGTGAGGGGTACTCTTCAACACGTGTCGCCTTCCAGCCCAAGTGAGGGGTACTCTTCAACACGTGTCGCCTTCCAGCCCAAGTGAGGGTACTCTTCAACACGTGTCGCCTTCCAGCCCAAGTGAGGGGTACTCTTCAACACGTGTCGCCTACCAGCCCAAGTGAGGGTACTCTTCAACACGTGTCGCCTTCCAGCCCAAGTGAGGGGTACTCTTCAACACGTGTCGCCTTCCAGCCCAAGTGAGGGTACTCTTCAACACGTGTCGCCTACCAGCCCAAGTGAGGGGTACTCTTCAACACGTGTCGCCTACCAGCCCAAGTGAGGGTACTCTTCAACACGTGTCGCCTAACAAGCTTCGCTGTCTCTTCTTATTTCATTAGGATACCTGTGTTACTACGTTACACTATGTGTGTTTACAAGTTTATTATTCAGTCAGTGATTTTATAGCTTCCAACCATAAGACCAGTATAAAGAAAGACAGAAATTATTTTCTTCCAGCCATTTTCTACCGCTCAGCCAATTAAAATAAATAATAAGATCATCTAACTGTTGACCGCACAGTAGAATTTAGGTGTAGATAGAGCATCATTCGTTATTTTTGTGGAATATCCCTTTAACGTAAACATATGAAACCAAACACAATGGTACTGGTTGCTTCGATTTGAAATATAATACACTTTCTGTCTAAATATTAGCGAATGTAGTTTTTTATGGATTCACATAAATAATTCTTTCATCTGCAGGTAGTAAGACATTCCTATTTAACATTTGCTGAAAGAAATAGTTAAAAACATCCTGCGTTCTTAGTGTATAACAGTGTATCAAAATTACATGAGGATAAAATGAGTTCTTGGAGTTGAATGTAATACATAAAACTGTCAGATCGATTACAGTTTCAATAATGAATTTTAAAGCTGGCCACCATATTGGAAATAGCGACTGAAGTTTCAAAATTTTATTAATAGTAATAAGCATAAAAAAATAAAATTCCAATTTATGCTGTAAAATTAATACATTTTGTGATCCCAATGGTGGCAAGAAATAATAAAAATAATCAGACCAACTCCTACTTGATTAAAGAATAGGAAATGCGCAATCAACCGTAACTACCGAACCCAGCCAACCGGTTTAACCAATATTTAAAATACTGGTGACTCAATGTATGGAAAAAAACATTAAGTAATGTACACTATTTATTACAGTGACTTTGTTCCCCCAGCTAGCTAGGAACCGAAATATGATAACGGATAGCATTGAAACCTTTAATAAAAGATTCCCCCTAGTTCCAAACAGGACTAATGTACATCCCCTGTAACTGTAAAGATGACTAAGAACATACTATTGGTCTCTATTGTGACCTGTATACCTTATGTGTACCTATTGTGATAGCAGTGAAACCTTTAATAAAAGATTCCCCCTAGTTCCAAACAGGACTAATGTACATCCCCTGTAACTGTAAAGATGACTAAGAACATACTATTGGTCTCTATTGTGACCTGTATACCTTATGTGTACGTATTGTGATAGCAGTGAAACCTTTAATAAAAGATTCCCCCTAGTTCCAAACAGGACTAATGTACATCCCCTGTAACTGTAAAGATGACTAAGAACATACTATTGGTCTCTATTGTGACCTGTATACCTTATGTGTACCTATTGTGATAGCAGTGAAACCTTTAATAAAAGATTCCCCCTAGTTCCAACCAGGACTAAATAATGTACATCCCCTGTAACTGTACACAAGACTAAGAACATACTATTGGTCTCTATTGTGACCTGTATACCTTATGTGTACCTATTGTGATAGCATTGAAACCTTTAATAAAAGATTCCCCCTAGTTCCAACCAGGACTAAATAATGTATATCCCCTGTAACTGTACACAAGACTAAGAACATACTATTGGTCTCTATTGTGACCTGTATACCTTATGTATACCTATTGTGATAGCAGTGAAACCTTTAATAAAAGATTCCCCCTAGTTCCAACCAGGACTAATGTACATCCCCTGTAACTGTACACAAGACTAAGAAAATACTATTGGTCTCTATTGTGACCTATATTCTTTGATTCGCTGTTAGTAGTTAGTGTTTTATTTTAAGTGCCTGTTTTAGGATTACAGTGCATGTACGCACTCTAATTTGTGTAGGTGTGATGAATGCAGGTGTAATGTGTGCCTGTACGCACTCTAATTTGTGTAGGTGTGATGAATGCAGGTGTAATGTGTGCCTGTATGCACTCTAATTTGTGTAGGCGTGATGAATGCAGGTGTAATGTGTGCCTGTATGCACTCTAATTTGTGTAGGTGTGATGAATGCAGGTGTAATGTGTGCCTGTATGCACTCTAATTTGTGTAGGTGTGATGAATGCAGGTGTAATGTGTGCCTGTATGCACTCTAATTTGTGTAGGCGTGATGAATGCAGGTGTAATGTGTGCCTGTATGCACTCTAATTTGTGTAGGTGTGATGAATGCAGGTGTAATGTGTGCCTGTATGCACTCTAATTTGTGTAGGTGTGATGTATGCAGGTGTAATGTGTGCCTGTACGCACTCTAATTTGTGTAGGAGTGCCGTGTGACTGAATACACACAAATTTGTGTAATTGTTATGTCTGCCTTGACACACTCTAATCTGTATAGGTGTGCTGTGTGCCTTATAAGATACTTATAAATAAGTGTACCGATCGGTAACATGAACTACTGGAAAATTGTTTATCTTTTTTAGCTCTATAAATAACGGAGTCGTGATTTGTTTTATTCTCGTAGAGCCATCATATGGTAACAGTATAGCGTACTAAGCTGGCAACGAACTTAGGCAACATACTTAAACATATATTTTGTACCAAATGTCAAATTTAGAAAAAATGCCTTAAGACAAATTCAGTAAGTTGACTTTGTGTACAAAATATAATCTAAAAATCTAATAAAGATGTCGAAAATACCAAAATATTCTTTTAAAAAGATACCATCAGCCATACTGTGGAGAGAGAAGTTCGTTAAGTAAGACGTTGTAATAAGGTAAAGAATGAAATTTACTCTATATCAAGCGTCAGGAAATGAAAAATACTTCAATATTTCTGCAGATGTGGAGATTAGAATTCCTATATTAGAATATAACAGGTCTGAAGAATGAATTAAATTATATTAATCTCTTATAGTGTATTAATTTTGCCTCGAGAGTTTCATGAAAATTCATTTCCAAAATTCAATAAAAATTAAACACAGAAAATCATCATACATGAATAAAAACTGTGTTTTACAAGAAAATATAATTTGAAGATAAGTAAAGTGAAGTGAGAAATTTACTCTTCGAAAATTACTAATTAAAATAGATGAATTATTTTGTAAACAATATATCACTGCCTGTTAAATTGTATTCTAATTAATTAGAGCAATTGGTAAAAGGTTTTCATAATTTCACTGGTAATTAGAGCTGAGTATGTAACATTCACAATTAACTGGTCATATTTAGTTTATATGAATTTAAACATGAAAGTTGGTGATTTGGTACGTTTTACCGCTATTGAGATGAACTATTTTCTTTATTATTAATATTAGAATTATATTTAAAGAAGATACCAGACAATTAATGCATGATTTAATATTACAAAAGGATTTTTGGTCATTAAAACTAAACTTTAAATGTTCTTACTCTAATGCTATAGAATATAAATTTATATATATATATATATATATATATATATATAATATTTTAATTGTATTTACTTCGTAAATTATTTTAACTGTACTTTACATAAAAAATGAAAAATAATTAAAATTTTTATTTCCCAGAAACATTAAAACACTACGAGTCTCGCAACAGGCTTCGCTAAGGGTTGCATAAAAATTTGAAATCTAAAGTGCAATTCATTATGTTATAAGTGGAAGTGTGCCAGATGTTTAAACATTGTATGAAGATATTTGGATAAGGGAACTGACCTGAAATTGTACAAGAAACTTCATTTCTATACAAGCAATACAAAGATTGATGATGGTTTATGGCCTCAATGAAATTTGGCTGAGCTTTTGAAAACATTTTACATCGTTTAATCATGATGGCAACGAAAAAATAGCGGAATAAATACATTTCTAGAAAACCTATTATAATAATTAATACATCTTAAAATATATCCGCAAGAGTATCGCGTCTACTACATCGGTAGACTTTTGTACGAAACCCATAAACTACATAAACGAGAGTGAAGTCTATGATGGTACATGCCCAACCATGGAATATGGCTGAGCGTCATTGAAACCCTTCTAAATGTAATTACTTTGGATTAATTATTTTGCATACAATATGTGACAAATATATGACTGCTTATCACTGATTATTTGTAATTACATTGAGAAATGGACGGGGTTGATGTAATATTTTACATAACTTCATTGGTGATTAAAGTTTATTATTATGTATGAACAAATATCTAGTTGTATTTTTTAATTTGCTAAAATGCTATATTTGATCCCTATTGAAATGAATTCTCTTCTTTATTATTCATATGAGAATTGTATTTAAGAGAATTAAGGCAATTAATATATATATATATATATATATATATATATATATATATATTATTAGTAATATACCTTTTATTATTAAGACTTGGTAAGGACTGGTGCAATATAATGAGCTGGAGGCGCGTCAGCACAAAGTAACGACCTTCATGTAGCGATCGACCTATCGTTATAATGAGATCATGTGAATATTCAGGTTGCCAAAGACATTTTGAAGCTTTTCCCTGACAAATAATGGAAGTGGGGGTGTAATAAAATTACGAACTTAATATGAACGATTTTGTCATTCATGTTTAACAGATGGTCATTTATAAGGAAATGATCACGTGTTCCTTGTCATACATGTATGAACTTACTTTACTATTTTTAATTTGAAATACAATAAAGTAACACTATGTAACCGCATCTCGTGTAAAAAGCAGATTTTTAAACGTTATACATTTTTAATTAGTGTTTCTTTTATCTTATTAATTCGGCAGTATTAAACTGATTGAACCTGTACGAGTGTTTTTATTAAAATAAGAATGATTTGAAGTACACATATGCTTCTGCTTAAATATTATGCTTGCTTAAGTATTATGCTTAAATTGTGAAAGTTTTGTCGTTTGATGTACTAAAATTTCATATGTCGTGTGATGTACGTTGAAAATAAAAACATTGTTACCAACTATAACCACACCTAGTAATACTTACTAACAAACTGAAGATTTGTTGTCTACTTGTTTAGTTCCTTTTTCAGGTAGTAAATAGTTTTCCATATACTTATAAAATATGAATATTTAAAGGATAAATAGGATTTCGGACATTTGCCATTGTTATATGTTTTGACATTCTTTCCCTAATTAGTAAACATACACAAAACTAAATGTGCAGCTATGAACTGTCACTCTCTACCTAGGTTAACAACTTATTTGTGCACAGGAGCATTGACATACTTTTAAGTTGTTTACATGTTTGCATCCTTGATATGTAGTTATTTATTTTCGTAACACAAAATATGGCAGATGACCGAATCCTATTACCATCTCAAATCATTCGTCATCAATAACATACTATAAATAAATTAATGTGGGTATTTTCCTTTCTAAGTATCTAAATGTAACTTATAGCACAATATTCAATATTCAGGTCTATAACTCGTCTCATAATGATAAATAATTACTTAGTTCATGATGTGCGTGATCGTACCTTACAATAATGAGTCAGGTAGTAACTAATTCTTAGGCTAATGCAGGGTTAGTTATAACTACAATCTAGTATTCCGGTTACCATAGCGTCAAATATTGCTAACACAATTGTTGAAATATTTTGTCCTGGCTGTGGACCATCCATCTTTAATCTAGAAAAGTTATAGTGTAGCCACATCGTTTCAACAGCATTTCGACTCTGTGGGAACTTGAAATTCTGGATAGTGGCGATAGTTATCCTGTGAGAGCATTCAGCCAACAACAAGCTGAGAGTACGCCGTACCACGTCCGCTTGATATTCCTTGCATAACTTAAAGTCTATGGTTGATTTAATTCTTCGGACCGCGGACAGACATACCCAATCGGTCGTGCAGAAAACAAAATCTTAGATCGTCCTCGGCAAAAAGAAATTCCATAGACCGCCTGAGTTTCAATGATACTCAGCAAAATCCCATGGTTGGACATGCACCACCATAGAACACGTTCGCGTACAACTTCATGCGATAGTCTAAAGATGAAACCTCCCCCCCCGTATGCCTTGTAGATATGCGTTAAAATGTTATATGATTGTAGTAGGTTTTTTTAGATATTTATTTATTCTGCGAATTATCTTTGCCATCATGATTAGGCCAATACAAAATTATTCTGTAAAGCTCAGTCGAATTCCATGAAGAACATTCGTCATCCTTGAACTCGGTATTCCTCATATAATAATTTGCATGCAAACTTTAGCGATGCCTGTCGCGTGACTCATGCTATTTAAATATTTCCAAGAAATTTAAATTACAGTTATTTTGCCTGATTATGTTATCTGTAGATAAAATATTTGTTGGAATAACCACATAATATACATTTCACTATTACTCTATAACATTAGAGCTAAAACTAATGCAGTTTTAGTTGTAATGACCCTTGGCATTCTATTGATTATCTATCATAATTATTTAAATGTATATATATATATATATATATATATATATATATATATATATATTAATTAAATTAATTAGTCTTTAAATATACCTGTTATTTTGATATGTATAATAGAGAAAATAATTCATCTTAATAGCGATAAAATGTAGTAACGTACCAACTTTCATGTTCAAATTCGGATTAATTAAATACGACCGGTTGTTTGTGAACATTAAATACTTAAATTTAATTACCAATGAAATTATGTCAAATCTTTTACCCATTGTTCAAATTAATTTGAATAAAATTTGATCGGCAGTTATAATATTTTTTGCAGAATAATTAAATTATATTAATTACTTTTTTAAGAGAAATTTAATTCATTTATCTGTTCTTGAAAAACACAGTTTTGATTAATGTACGATGGTTTTCTCTGTTTAATTTGTATTGAAACTTGGAAATGAGTTTTTCATGAAACTCTTGAGGTAAAATGACTGCACTATAAAAGATGAATATAATATAATTCACTCTTCAGCCCTGTTATATTCTAATATTGGAATTCTTAACTCCACGTCTGCAGAAAAGTTGAGGTATTTTTTTTAATTTCCAGACGCTTGATATTAGAATAAATTTCAATCTTTACCTTATTATAACGTCTTACTTAACGGTACTCTCCCTCCACACTATGGCTGATGCATATCTTTTTAACATAATATTTTGGTGTTTTCAACATTTTTATTAGATTTTAGGCAGATTTTGTACACAAAGTCAGCTTACTGCAATTGTTCTCGTGGTAAGAAACACATAAAAGTTTATATTAATTCAAAAAGAGTCTGATAAATTGCAACTTGCTAGAAAATGTGTTCTTTAAGTATCTTGACTGAGTTCATTACCAGTTTGATGCACTAAATTGTTTCAGTATGATTACCATTAGATCTTAAAACAAGTCACAACTCCGTTATTTATAGAGATAGAAAAATTGAAAATCGTGTTCCTACACTTTTTAGAAATAAATTATTAATATTTCAGTTGTTCAGTTTAAAGCTAGTAGTGGCGTTTTACCGGATCTGGAACAGTTTCTGAGGCAGCAAACATAATTTGACGGTATAGGGTTATTTGGAGGAAGTGAGATGGGTATATTAATGATATTGTGTAAAGTATTATAATTTTATTAGATTTTAATTATTGGATAATAAGTAAAATATATATTGTATTAAAAACATTATTCTTGTTTTCAGTTCAAGGTCACATCAATATATCATAAAAAACATTTTAAATGGAGTGTGTTGGAAGTTCACCTTCAATTCAAGATAATGTTATTTTACCTGTATTAAAATTAACCGTGCAAAATATAACAGTACGTTATTATGGCATGTTTTATTAGATTAGTTTAATATATATTTATTATTAATTACTATCAACTTGTAATGTCGAGTCTCTGCAACGGAAAGTCCCCACTTGAAGAAGTTGCGATTGGAACTGATACTGCTCTTGATGAAGATACTTGATTCATTATAGTATTTCAAAACCCTTAGTAAGTTGGTTAACAACAGGGGAATAGATTGGAACTCACAGTCGTTTTATCAGGAGTATCTCGTTCTACTTTTGTGAGGTTAGAACACAATGTCAAATTATGCTTATCCAAATCGTAATCGGTGATGTTCACTTTAATTGAAAATCCGTTATACAAAAGTTTAAATGGAGAAAGATCTGAATACTTGTTGATGTAGACACTGCGATATTCAATGTAAGCTTGTTTTACACTCAACATGAAGTAGACTCCCTCGCGGTTAGATTGGAAATGGTGTTTGACGTTATGTTTTTGTTTATAAAACAACTCCCACAACTCAACCTCCACCAACACTATTTATATATAAGCAATAGAGGATTCAAACAGTTTAATGTTTCTCATCATTTCTAAAAATATTATGATACTTGAGTATTATAGCGTTAGTTGGTTATTTTGGTCTTGTTTTATGCAATGAAAATATCACAGTCTAAATAATTCTTTTTGTTTACACCTTCAGATATTCCATCAGGTTTAGACTTGTGGATACGAACAAACAATGCACCACCTAATCTTTGTAACTGATTTTATAACTCCCTAGTCATTTTGGAAATTTCATATTTGAGACATCTCACATTTACTGAATCGGTATCGTTTTTACCATCTGCTAAATATATTACTTTTAAAACATATGCGTCTTAATTACTTTAATTTGTAATAGTTAGGGCTATCATCGTATAAAATTGTCTCAAATTTACTCCTGTAACAGCGTATAATGCATCTCTTTTATTGCTAATCCTTTCGAAATATCCCAGTGATGTTTACTTTGGTTTGGAACAAAATCATTAAGAAATGTGACTGTAACAGCGTATAATGCATCTCTTTTATTGCTAATCCTTTCGAAATATCCCAGTGATGTTTACTTTGGTTTGGAACAAAATCATTAAGAAATGTGACTGTAACAGCGTATAATGCATCTCTTTTATTGCTAATCCTTTCGAAATATCCCAGTGATGTTTACTTTGGTTTGGAACAAAATCATTAAGAAATGTGACTGTAACAGCGTATAATGCATCTCTTTTATTGCTAATCCTTTCGAAATATCCCAGTGATGTTTACTTTGGTTTTGGAACAAAATCATTAAGAAATGTGACTGTAACAGCGTATAATGCATCTCTTTTATTGCTAATCCTTTCGAAATATCCCAGTGACTTTGTGACTGTTGGAACAAACATGAGTACAACGTCAGAACTGTACATGCTATATAATGTCTCTTTTATTGCTAATCCTTTCGAAATATCCCAGTGATGTTTACTAACAAAATCATTAAGAAATGTGACTGTAACAGCGTATAATGCATCTCTTTTATTGCTAAGTATCCCAGTGATGTTTACTTTGGTTTGGAACAAAATCATTAAGAAATGTGACTGTAACAGCGTATAATGCATCTCTTTTATTGCTAATCCTTTCGAAATATCCCAGTGATGTTTACTTTGGTTTGGAACAAAATCATTAAGAAATGTGACTGTAACAGCGTATAATGCATCTCTTTTATTGCTAATCCTTTCGAAATATCCCAGTGATGTTTACTTTGGTTTGGAACAAAATCATTAAGAAATGTGACTGTAACAGCGTATAATGCATCTCTTTTATTGCTAATCCTTTCGAAATATCCCAGTGATGTTTACTTTGGTTTGGAACAAAATCATTAAGAAATGTGACTGTAACAGCGTATAATGCATCTCTTTTATTGCTAATCCTTTCGAAATATCCCAGTGATGTTTACTTTGGTTTGGAACAAAATCATTAAGAAATGTTACTGTAACAGCGTATAATGCATCTCTTTTATTGCTAATCCTTTCGAAATATCCCAGTGATGTTTACTTTGGTTTGGAACAAAATCATTAAGAAATGTTACTGTAACAGCGTATAATGCATCTCTTTTATTGCTAATCCTTTCGAAATATCCCAGTGATGTTTACTTTGGTTTGGAACAAAATCATTAAGAAATGTTACTGTAACAGCGTATAATGCATCTCTTTTATTGCTAATCCTTTCGAAATATCCCAGTGATGTTTACTTTGGTTTGGAACAAAATCATTAAGAAATGTGACTGTAACAGCGTTACTTGGAGGTTTAGGTATAGAGAAAATTTTAGTGGGGCATACAAAAGTTGAACTGCTGTATTCTTCTGGCATTTTTACGGATAACCTGTATTACCTTTTGGTGGTCACGCCAGCATTTCTGGGACGAAAAATACCCGCGCAGTGTATCAATTAGACAAAGTTCGTGGAACTTGATGCTTAGCGAACCCCGTAAATTAGTTAACGGGATAGAATATTCTACCTATATACGAAGTAGAAAGTATTTAGGATTAAATCATGATTTACATTACAGACCACTCCTCAATATGACTGGAACGTTTTATAATTGTTGTCTATCTTTTATGAGAGAAGTAAGATTATACTTTTAATATTTCTCTCAGCCCTGAGGCTAACCTTTACAAGGGAATTCCGAATTACCACAAAGCTTTGGAAGAGAATGCAGAGAATGCCATAACAGAACAGAGAATTATAGTACCTTGAAATTCAATATCCACCAAAGATGTTCCCTTCATTACGTTTTACTTACTATAATACTGCCCTACAGCAAGCCATTTACTGTGAAACCAACATGTTAGAGCCAATTAATGTTTAATAAACCTTATTAACTTATAACCTTATTATCCTTTCAAACAATATATCGCCAATAAAAACTTTAAACAAACCATTACGTTCCACATATAAATGGGAGTAAGCTCATTATTTCAAGAATACTATTTTAAAAGTAATACTTTATTCGATTTGTATAAATTGAATAAGATTAATATACAACAAATATATATTTATAATATGCATTTAATTATTTAAATTTAATATACAGGGTGTTCACAATATTGGGTCACAGATTTCTGTGGCTAACATTATTCATAATTTTAAACAAATAATTCTACAAACATATGTCGAAAAATGTCTCATTTAGCCACTAGCCGCCATTTGGTGTGTTTTATAAAAAGTTATTAATCTCTAAAATAAGTAAAGCTAAGGAAGCCAAATTTAGTGCGTAGGTTTAAATAGATAAGACGAAAGTAAAAAATTCACAAAACGATGCCTGTCGAAAAATTTTAAAGGCCAACAAAATAACAGTGTAGTTATACAAGTTTTACTCGAAACCAACTATTTAAACAACTTTATTGCAATTCCAACGGTACCGTTTCAACAAAATCCGTTAACTCCAGTAACTTTGGAATTTTAGACCGTTTTTATTTAGATTTATTTAAGAAATAGATTCAGAATTTATATAATTCTAAAAAGGTGAGCATTTATCTGGTTTGTATGTTTTGGAGACCTTGTTGACCCGAGCCAACTTCCGCTGTGTCCGAACATTCCGTCCACTTTATCGACAGATTGCCAGATTCCATAAAGAATGTTCCGACGCCCAAGTTCGTCTGAAAAGTACGTTTGACGTCAAAGGCATTTTATAATCTTCAGATGACAAATTGGGCGACCGTCTATTTTGAAAACTGACACTGGTGATGGATAATTGGTAAATGAACGAATGTAAGACTGTATGTTTGAATGTGTTATTGTGTTAAAGTGCCTAAACTGTTACCTTAAGGAATTTATTTAGATATAAAATTTAAATTATTATTGGCAATACAAATTTGAAATATTATTCTACATAACAACTAACAGTATGAATATGAAGTCATATTGTATTACAATTTTATATTTGGATCCGTTTTACCGGAAGATGAGTATAACCAATTGATTTAAAACATTTGTTTATCTCAGTATGTAGTTGATACTCGTATTATATACTTGAAATTTAATAACAAAGCGCACAGTATACAGTTGATACTCGTATTATATTCCTGAAGTTTAATAACAAAGCGCACAGTATACAGTTGATACTCGTATTATATTCCTGAAATTTAATAACAAAGCGCACAGTATACAGTTGATACTCGTATTATATTCCTGAAGTTTAATAACAAAGCGCACAGTATAAAGTTGATATTCGTATTATATTCCTGAAGTTTAATAACAAAGCACACAGTATAAAGTTGATACTCGCATTATATTCCTGTAATTTAATAACAAAGTTCACAGTATAAATTTGATACTCGTATTATATTCCTGAAGTTTAACATCAAAGCGGACGATATGCAGTTGATTCAATTGAATGTTTTATTGTATAAAATAAAATTTAAATTGCATAGCAATCATGACATTTAAAAAATAAATTTTTGCATTCATCATTAGTGGCTCTCATTCAGACTTGCAGTTTTTCAATTAACCAAATTCTCATTCATTACATAATTTTCCCACTCTAATCACGTGATCAAACATTTATGTGGTCCTAAAATCGTTTTCCATGGACTGGTCTGTACTCTAAACAGCTTCCGAGTTCTGCGCGGTTTTCGGTCGAGTTTTAAATGCCTTAGACAATGTGGCATTTTTGATCAAATTTGTTAACGAACTGAACTCCTTCCTGCGAAGGTAATCGTTCATAAGCTATAGTCCTGTGTCTTCCAGTACCGTGGTTATTCCTGCCTCTAGTGTCATAAGAGTGTACATCACTACCTCTTATCGCCTCACATTATGATTTGAAAAAATAGATGTTTCCAGAATGTAGAGACAGGGAAGCTTCAACAGGTTAGATTTATGAATACTGCTCGGAACGACTTGGAATTATTATATGGTTTGCTATATTATGTTAAATGTATATTTCCAGTTAACAGTCTTGGAAAGTGTGTAAACCATTAATGATATGAAGTTGTTGATAAATGCATTAAACCGTTTTACAATTTAAACTTTTAACTGTCTAAATTTTAAAATCAAGAGTAATCTATTAGAAGACCTTAATGATTAGATCACTCTCAGTTTGAATTAGGAACAATGTATTTCCTGTATCCTCATGAGCGTTTAATTGAATTAAAACTGAATTGAATTGAATCATAATTTATTTCCAAAAAACATTTACATACATTTACTATTAAATTTATATTATCTTGTTAATATACTAGTTTAATGTTTACATAACGACATTATACATAACAATATTATACACATAAATGTAAAGTGGCCTAGGAAATGAGCCTACATGGGCAAAAAAGCCTATGCGTAGGCTCGAGTTGCTTCCCTGGAGATTTTGGCTGAATTGAATCTGTTGATTAATTATCATATAACATCAATACACAAATACACACACACGCACGCACGCACGCCAAAAAACCGTAAATACAGTAGTTTCAATACGGTATAGAAATTTATTAGTGTAAATACTACAAATAGTTTAAAGGAAAGATTTAAAGACAAGACACAAAATTAAGGAATGATGTATTTTAAGGATTAATATGTCAACCTGCCGAACAACCTAACAAACACGAAACTGCAATGAAAGCCATACATATAAACCTTCTCAATAGCAAAGACTGATAGTTCCGTTCCTGACAATCGATCTCTGTGGTTCGCCAACAATCAGGTTCCCTGTGTCTGGTCTGATTGAGTTTGGCCAGCGTCATTCCTTAGTCAGGAATCAATTATTCTCATCTGAGTGTACAAAAGCTAAACCTTCTCATAAAGCTGACCAGTCAATAACAAAGACTAATAGTGCTACCCTGTGGAGTTGGAAGCAGTGGAGCATCTCTATGTGAAGTACAAGTAGGCGGAGTTACCATAAAGACACTATCTCGTGTAGTATGCTGATCACACGAGTCTCTGTTTACATGGAATATCGAAGGGAGGTTTGGAACAAAACTCTTTTGTTCACCTGAAAAACTGTGTCAAACACTTCCAAAGCATCAATCTCGCATCAAACGCCTTAAAATCAAACTGAAGGTTAACGAATAAGGTTGCCTCACTACATTCTAGAAGAAACACAATCCATTAAACTCCTTGGGATACACCTTAATAAGGTATTGGTTAGTAAATTTATTTAATGTCTTCACTTAAATGAACAATACCAAAATAAACGTAAACAAAAAAGAATACATATTTTTACTTGTTTATTTCGTGTAAGGTTTTCCTGGTGTTTTATATAAATTTCAATTCTTATCTGAGCCTGAAAATCATTAAAAATGTATATTATAAAAAATATCATATTTTATATTTGAAATAAATACTTCCAAAATAATGGATTTAGGATGGCATATAAACTACATTAAAATAATATATTTATTATATAACAATGATTGGTCAGTATAAGTATCTGAAAAATACGAAAAATTGAGAAACTTTTGAAACTCAGCCTGTATAATGAATTGAAGGACCAAGTATTTCAATATTCTAATAAAATACCGAGTATTAATTTCTTACAAAATCGATAAATTGTTGTGTTTGGCCAAGAAAGTAATTGGACAGAAACCACAAGTATGATACTCGCAAATAAAACAATATAAGAAATTAATTACATTTCTCTTTCTGCACAAAATATCCAATAGTTTGGTTGTATCAATTTTTCTTTTATTTAGAAGGTTATTGCCTCTTTGCTCCCATATCGAACTTCTTTATGTTTGTTATAATAAATTATACATTTTTTTTATTTAATAACATATTTATCATATTGAAAGCTAATTTAGTTACACCACTAAATTATGAATAGATGTATTAACCACAGAAAGCCATTTGCTGAGTTTCATATGAATATGAGGGAATTTTTATAGTTGACAGAAAATTATGAATAGATGTATTAATCACAGAAAGCCATTTGCTGAGTTTCATATGAATATGAGGGAATTTTTATAGTTGACAGAAAATTATGAATAGATGTATTAATCACAGAAAGCCATTTGCTGAGTTTCATATGAATATGAGGGAATTTTTATAGTTGACAGAAAATTATGAATAGATGTATTAATCACAGAAAGCCATTTGCTGAGTTTCATATGAATATGAGGGAATTTTTATAGTTGACAGAAAATTATGAATAGATGTATTAATCACAGAAAGCCATTTGCTGAGTTTCATATGAATATGAGGGAATTTTTATAGTTGACAGAAAATTATGAATAGATGTATTAATCACAGAAAGCCATTTGCTGAGTTTCATATGAATATGAGGGAATTTTTATAGTTGACAGAAAATTATGAATAGATGTATTAATCACAGAAAGCCATTTGCTGAGTTTCATATGAATATGAGGGAATTTTTTATAGTTGACAGAAAATTATGAATAGATGTATTAATCACAGAAAGCCATTTGCTGAGTTTCATATGAATATGAGGGAATTTTTATAGTTGACAGAAAATTATGAATAGATGTATTAATCACAGAAAGCCATTTGCTGAGTTTTCATATGAATATGAGGGAATTTTTATAGTTGACAGAAAATTATGAATAGATGTATTAATCACAGAAAGCCATTTGCTGAGTTTCATATGAATATGAGGGAATTTTTATAGTTGACAGAAAATTATGAATAGATGTATTAACCACAGAAAGCCATTTGCTGAGTTTCATATGAATATGAGGGAATTTTTATAGTTGACAGAAAATTATGAATAGATGTATTAACCACAGAAAGCCATTTGCTGAGTTTCATATGAATATGAGGGAATTTTTATAGTTGACAGAAAATTATGAATAGATGTATTAATCACAGAAAGCCATTTGCTGAGTTTCATATGAATATGAGGGAATTTTTATAGTTGACAGAAAATTATGAATAGATGTATTAATCACAGAAAGCCATTTGCTGAATCATATGAGGAGGAATATGAGGGAATTTTTATAGTTGACAGAAAATTATGAATAGATGTATTAACCACAGAAAGCCATTTGCTGAGTTTCATATGAATATGAGGGAATTTTTATAGTTGACAGAAAATTATGAATAGATGTATTAACCACAGAAAAGCCATTTGCTGAGTTTCATATGAATATGAGGGAATTTTTATAGTTGACAGAAAATTATGAATAGATGTATTAATCACAGAAAGCCATTTGCTGAGTTTCATATGAATATGAGGGAATTTTTATAGTTGACAGAAAATTATGAATAGATGTATTAATCACAGAAAGCCATTTGCTGAGTTTCATATGAATATGAGGGAATTTTTATAGTTGACAGAAAATTATGAATAGATGTATTAACCACAGAAAGCCATTTGCTGAGTTTCATATGAATATGAGGGAATTTTTATAGTTGACAGAAAATTAAAATGGCAGAAACATTATTAACGGCCACTCTTACAGTGATTCTCTTGAAAGTGTGGGTGTTTTTATGTTAAATAATTTATAGTAGTTTTTGAAATGTATCTAAATTATAAAAATTATTTATTGTACTTGTGGAACTAATTCCTTAAATACGATTTCATATGTTCTTACTGACACGATATATTCCTACAACTTACACACAATCTGTACATCACTGTGGTATTTTGGCGCAGGAAGAGTCTTGTTAAAAACATTTTGAACAAAACGTTTGTGCGTTGTACTTACAAAGCAGTTTGTAAGTATTCACTTTTCTGATATTTGTAATGAGTATTGTTTACATAGTTTATTTTAAATCAGTAATTGGTAAGTCCATTGTTAAAAATAAATGAAGACAATCACAATTGTTATGTTAGTGAACTCATATTCAATTTTTGAAAGCTAATAACAATAACCAATTCAATCAATTTAGAAGACTAAACTATTCTAAGATGTCGTTTTATTTTTACTTTAACCTACCACGTAAAACATTAGTGAGATGGAGCAAAAGTTGTTATAGAAGGTTGTGTTGTGTTTTCTTAATTCTATGTACTGCTCGTTGCAAGCTCCATTGGTAGTAAATTAATAATACATATTTCATTAATTTCAGGGCTCAATGGTTTTTTACAGTCCAGAGTTTTAAAACAATCAAAGATACATTATTCACTGACATACTGCACTGTCATAGTCTTACAAGTTTGGCCAAAGTTACATCCTATAGTTTACACTCAATGGTTGTCTAGTACAAACACACGTGCCGGCTAACTTGTGTATAGATAATGTATAAACACACATGTTTACACTATCAGTTGTAATGGTTGGTTCTCAGTCGGTTCATTTCCATCCATAACGGTGCTGACCGAACATTTCAAACTTGTGTACTTATCAAGTACGCGGGCAATCTTGGTAGCCAACATTCAATGGAGTAGTACAAGAAATAGTTTGAATTCAGAGGCACCAACAAAGTGGTACATTACCATACCAAACATATTTACGATAGAAAGGTCCAAACCCCCTTACAAATATTTATTTTCTTCCCCGTGAATCGAACCTGTGACTTCAGTTATAGACCTACGGTGAAAGGTTTAATCAGTTGTGAGGAATATGACTTACACAGATTGAAGATTTTCCAGGTTTTGAAGGCGATGTACTTTGCAAAGACGGAAATTAATATAATAGCCTCTTTAGAACAACCCTTATTCATTCGTTTCCTTCCTGAAATCTCTTTCTATAGAACGATACAATAGATTAGTGAAGCCCTTGAGCCGAATGGTAGAGAGGGAATAAGATGTCTCAGGTAGGAAATGCATGAATGATGGTTTCTGATAGTGCATGATGACTACAAATACAAGATACATAAATATAATATAGTAAGTGATGTATTAAGTGAAAAGATCTAATTATTATTTGAGTAAGCCAGTTGTTAGTTTCAGGATAGATTTAGACAGCTGAAGTAAAGTGAATGAAACTGTGATAAGTAATGTTAGTGTTAGTCCACTAACTAGGTGAGTTACAGCACAGATAGACTTCAAAGATAGGGAGTTTAACAAAAGTTTTTTAGATTACAGGCATATAGGTTAACTAGGTAAGAATGTCCATGTAAACTTCCAGTACAATCAGTCCAGTAATGTTTACGTGATTAAGATACATACACGCGCGAACACAAAGACAGACATCATGAGATTTTTGTATACTAGTATAGATTAACCAGGTAAGAATGTCCATGTAAACTTCCAGTACAATCAGTCCAGTAATGTTTACGTGATTAAGATAGATACATACACGCGCGAACACAAAGACAGACATCATGAGATTTTTGTATACTAGTATAGATTAACCAGGTAAGAATGTCCATGTAAACTTCCAGTACAATCAGTCCAGTAATGTTTACGTGATTAAGATACATACACGCGCGAACACAAAGACAGACATCATGAGATTTTTGTATACTAGTATAGATTAACCAGGTAAGAATGTCCATGTAAACTTCCAGTACAATCAGTCCAGTAATGTTTACGTGATTAAGATACATACACGCGCGAACACAAAGACAGACATCATGAGATTTTTGTATACTAGTATAGATTAAGATATATAGTAGAATAAAAGTGTAAAAGTTTTCTTCTTCATCAAACTATCACCACAAAGTTATGCACAAGGAAAACTATTATGTAGTAAAGGAATGTTTTACAATTTATAAATAAGGGAAAAGTTTAAAAACAAATGAAAACAAAATATCTAACAAATAATTGGAATTTCATGAAATAAGAATTCAGTACTATTGACATTTACTAGTATTATTAGTATGTGTTTATAATAATTTCCTTTTCTATTACGTCAGGATTTTATTGTTAAAAAAGTGTTTTTATACCAGATATTTAAGTTTTGAAGAAACTGGTGTATTTAATTAGGTTATATTATATAGGTATGATAGCAAAGTATCATATAATTTAAAACTACATTTGCTTCTCTCCCAGCTGAGCTCTACACATTGTTGGATGTAAAAGGATTATTTTATTGTTACAAAAGTGTTTTTATACCAGATATTTAAGTTTTGAAGAAACTGGTGTATTTAATTAGGTTATATTATATAGGTATGATAGCAAAGTATCATATAATTTAAAACTACATTTGCTTCTCTCCCAGCTGAGCTCTACACATTGTTGGATGTAAAAGGATTATTTTATTGTTACAAAAGTGTTTTTATACCAGATATTTAAGTTTTGAAGAAACTGGTGTATTTAATTAGGTTATATTATATAGGTATGAGCAAAGTATCATATAATTTAAAACTACATTTGCTTCTCTCCCAGCTGAGCTCTACACATTGTTGATGTAAAAGGATTATTTTATTGTTACAAAAGTGTTTTTATACCAGATATTTAAGTTTTGAAGAAACTGGTGTATTTAATTAGGTTATATTATATAGGTATGATAGCAAAGTATCATATAATTTAAAACTACATTTGCTTCTCTCCCAGCTGAGCTCTACACATTGTTGGATGTAAAAGGATTATTTTATTGTTACAAAAGTGTTTTTATACCAGATATTTAAGTTTTGAAGAAACTGGTGTATTTAATTAGGTTATATTATATAGGTATGATAGCAAAGTATCATATAATTTAAAACTACATTTGCTTCTCTCCCAGCTGAGCTCTACACATTGTTGAATGTAAAAGGATTATTTTATTGCAAGACGGTTTCTGATTTTCCACCGGATTAGTACTTGACTATGATACTTTGACTCAAAGTAAGATTATTAAATTAATTCTCAAGCATTTCGGCTTATCCTATTTAAATGTCAGCTTTGACATCAATGTAATTATAACGACTTACATTTATAAAATATTATTCATTACTTCAATACTTATTCTACCTTGCACATAATGAGATATACTATTATAACCTTGAGTTATTATTTTTTTAAACTATTCCCATCGTTGTGTACATACTTCAACTAGAACAGTTTCTCATACCCAAGTGTTCATGCTGAGGACAATTTTGAGACAGAGAAAAATTTTGAGTTAAAATATATAAATGCTAAAGAAGGCCCTACTAAACAATAGTTTATTTGTTTATTTATGTGCGATGCAACAACTACAACACATTTCTTCCGTGATTGGTGGGGTAAGGCAAATATAAAAATCATTACCAGCCAAAAATACTAGAAGCAAGTAGAGAAAGGAATTTAGATATGAGATGCAAGTAACTATAAGTAAGATGATAACTACTAAATTAACCTCTTTTTATTCTACCCTTACTTTAATATATAGACCTGGCACTACACAGCTATCGCCACTCGGTTGTGAATACGTGGTACTCAGAAAAATTCATATAAAAGGGTGCCTCGTAAGGTTGTTGTGGGTATTCCAATGCCCAGGTGCCATATGAAGTACGATATTATCGATATCTATCAATACCCTCAGACTGTGGAAGTAATGTATTTATTTGTTTCATGGTTATCAGTGCACGTGTATCAAAACTTAATGTCTGAGTTTTAATAATAATTAATGTAAAGCAATTTTAAATTAGGTTTTGTTATTGTATTAAATATGAAACCAATTTTAGCTTTCATGGAAGAATATGCAAAGATGTATTTAAAACACTAATTTGCTGATTTGTAACCAAAATTTTTTAACCAAATATTATCAATCCTAGTTGTTAGGTTGAACATTTCGGCCTTCTTCAGTCTATATATACTCTCAAAACTACCCTTACAGTAACTTCTATACAACTGGAAAGCTCGTTATTGGACGTTTTTAAAAGTTTCTCTAACCTGTTATAAAATTAAAATAAAGTGATTTTAACAAATACCTGTTACGTTGTTGAGAAGTGTTAATAGGTTATTAATAAATGGCAAACTAAATCAGTGCCTTGCAGTTTTAGACGAATAGAGAATATTCCTGATCCAGCTGCAATATCAGGTTTACAGTGATATGTTACAGAACAGCCTCGTGTAACAATGTCCAGTGTTCTAGTTTCACAAAAATCTCCACCGCTGCGCTCCTAAGCGTTATGCGGTATAGAGTAACACAATCAAAGCACACTGTTCATGCAGGCAATGTATTGAACTGCATTGTTATATCATGTTCTGTGGAAGGCTACAGAACAGTCTCGTATAACAATGTAGAGTGTTCTAGTTTCACAACAATCTCTACGTCTGCACTCCTAAGCGTTATGCGGTATGGAGTACCACAATCAAAGCACACTGTTTTTGCAGGCAATGTATTGAACTGCATTGTTATATTGTGTTATGTGGAAGGCTACAGAACAGTCTCGTATAACAATGTGCAGTGTTCTAGTTTCACAACAATCTCTACCGCTGCGCTCCTAAGCGTTATGCGGTATAGAGTACCACAATCAATCAAAGCACACTGTTTATGAAGGCAATGTTTGAAATGCATTGTTACATTGTGTTCTGTGGAAGGCTACAGAACAGTCTCGTATAACAATGTCCAGTGTTCTAGTTTCACAAAAATCTCTACCGCTGCACTCCTAAGCATTATTCGGTATGGAGTACCACAATCAAAGCATCAACTGTTTGTGCAGGCAATGTATTTATTTGCAATGTTACATTGTGTCCTATTGAAGGCTACAGAACGGTCTCGTATAACAATGTCCAGTTTTCTAGTTTCACAGCAATCTCCACCGCTGCGCTCTTAAGCGTTATGGGATATAGAGTACCACAATTAAAGCACACTGTTCATGCAGGCAATGTATTGAACTGCATTGTTATATCATGTTCTGTGGAAGGCTACAGAACAGTCTCATAACAATGTGCAGTGTTTTAGTTTCACAACAATCTCTACCGCTGCGCTCCTAAGCGTTAAGCGGTATAGAGTACCACAATCAAAGCACACTGTTTATGTAGGCAATGTTTGAAATGCATTGTTACATTGTGTTCTGTGGAAGGCTACAGAACAGTCTCGTATAACAATGTGCAGTGTTCTGGTTTCACAAAAATCTCTACCGCTGCACTCCTAAGCGTTATTCGGTATGGAGTACCACAATCAAAGCATACTGTTTGTGCAGGCAATGTATTTACCTGCATTGTTACATTGTGTTCTGTGGAAGGCTACAGAACAGTCTCGTATAACAATGTCCAGTGTTCTAGTTTCACAAAAATCTCCACCGCTGCGCTCCTACGCGTTATGGGGTATAGAGTACCACAATCAAAGCACACTGTTCATGCAGGCAATGTATTAATTTGCAATGTTACATTGTGTTCTATGGAAGGCTACAGAACGGTCTCGTATAACAATGTCCAGTTTTCTAGTTTCACAGCAATCTCCACCGCTGCGCTCTTAAGCGTTATGGGGTATAGAGTACCACAATTAAAGCACACTGTTCATGCAGGCAATGTATTGAACTGCATTGTTATATCATGTTCTGTGGAAGGCTACAGAACAGTCTCGTATAACAATGTCCAGTGTTCTAGTTTCACAAAAATCTCTACGTCTGCACTCCTAAGCGTTTATGCGGTATGGAGTACCACAATCAAAGCATACTGTTTGTGCAGGCAATGTATTTATTTGCATTGTTACATTGTGTTCTATGGAAGGCTACAGAACGGTCTCGTATAACAATGTCCAGTTTTCTAGTTTCACAGCAATCTCCACCGCTGCGCTCTTAAGCGTTATGGGGTATGGAGTACCACAATTAAAGCATACTGTTCATGCAGGCAATGTATTGAACTGCATTGTTATATCATGTTCTGTGGAAGGCTACAGAACAGTCTCGTATAACAATGTCCAGTGTTCTAGTTTCACAAAAATCTCTACCGCTGCACTCCTAAGCGTTATTCGGTATGGAGTACCACAATCAAAGCATACTGTTTGTGCAGGCAATGTATTTACCTGCATTGTTACATTGTGTTCTGTGGAAGGCTACAGAACAGTCTCGTATAACAATGTCCAGTGTTCTAGTTTCACAAAAATCTCCACCGCTGCGCTCCTAAGCGTTATGCGGTATAGAGTACCACAATCAAAGCACACTGTTCATGCAGGCAATGTATTAATTTGCAATGTTACATTGTGTTCTGTGGAAGGCTACAGAACAGTCTCGTATAACAATGTCCAGTGTTATAGTTTCACAACAATCTCTAGGTCTGCACTCCTAAGCGTTATGCAGTATGGAGTACCACAATCAAAGCATACTGTTTGTGCAGGCAATGTATTTACCTGCATTGTTACATTGTGTTCTGTGGAAGGCTACAGAACAGTCTCGTATAACAATGTCCAGTGTTCTAGTTTCACAAAAATCTCCACCGCTGCGCTCCTACGCGTTATGGGGTATAGAGTACCACAATCAAAGCACACTGTTCATGCAGGCAATGTATTAATTTGCAATGTTACATTGTGTTCTATGGAAGGCTACAGAACGGTCTCGTATAACAATGTCCAGTTTTCTAGTTTCACAGCAATCTCCACCGCTGCGCTCTTAAGCGTTATGGGGTATAGAGTACCACAATTAAAGCACACTGTTCATGCAGGCAATGTATTGAACTGCATTGTTATATCATGTTCTGTGGAAGGCTACAGAACAGTCTCGTATAACAATGTCCAGTGTTATAGTTTCACAACAATCTCTACGTCTGCACTCCTAAGCGTTATGCGGTATGGAGTACCACATTCAAAGCATACTGTTTGTGCAGGCAATGTATTTACCTGCATTGTTACATTGTGTTCTGTGGAAGGCTACAGAACAGTCTCGTATAACAATGTCCAGTGTTCTAGTTTCACAAAAATCTCCACCGCTGCGCTCCTAAGCGTTATGCGGTATAGAGTACCACAATCAAAGCACACTGTTCATGCAGGCAATGTATTGAACTGCATTGTTATATCATGTTCTGTGGAAGGCTACAGAACAGTCTCGTATAACAATGTAGAGTGTTCTAGTTTCACAACAATCTCTACGTCTGCACTCCTAAGCGTTATGCGGTATGGAGTACCACAATCAAAGCACACTGTTTATGCAGGCAATGTATTGAACTGCATTGTTGTATTGTGTTCTGTGGAAGGCTACAGAACAGTCTCGTATAACAATGTCCAGTGTTCTAGTTTCACAAAAATCTCCACCGCTGCGCTCCTAAGCGTTATGCGGTATAGAGTACCACAATCAAAGCACACTGTTTATGCAGACAATGTATTGAACTGCATTGTTATATCATGTTCTGTGGCAGGCTACAGAACAGTCTCGTATAACAATGTAGAGTGTTCTAGTTTCACAACAATCTCCACCGCTGCACTCCTAAGCGTTATTCGGTATGGAGTACAACACTCAAAGCATACTGTTTGTGCAGGCAATGTATTGAACTGCATTGTTATATCATTTTATGTGGAAGGGTACAGAACAGTCTCGTATAACAATGTCCAGTGTTATAGTTTCACAACAATCTCTAGGTCTGCACTCCTAAGCGTTATTCGGTATGGAGTACCACAATCAAAGCATACTGTTTGTGCAGGCAATGTATTGAACCTGCATTGTTACATTGTGTTCTGTGGAAGGCTACAGAACAGTCTCGTATAACAATGCGAGACGTCAGAACCAGAGGTTCTATCTGCATTTTAACAAATTTTACAGTAGAGCGTTTTAAAGTTTTAAGACCTTCTGCAGGGCAACTTTATATTGTACTGAAAGAAATTCTAGGTTATAAATAATCAACAGTTTGTTAGTGTTTACAAAAACCCCAGTTTATTGAAATATTAGTAAAATACAATTTTTTAGGCATTTTTAAACAAAACAAAACGTGCAGATGGAACCTTTTGTCCCTGAGTACAAATCAATATTTAAAGTCCAAAAGGTCCTTAATTCAAAACTGTATTTTAAATAGTCTACATCAACTGTAGGCATCCATTTCATCATAGATTTTATGTCTTTTAATCTTGTCCTGAAGGTAATTTCTTCCTGTCTCGCACTAAACGTTTGCTCCCCAGAGAATTCTCGGCAGAGTAGTTGTTGCTCGTCCTGTAGATCTGTTCGACTTATTTTTTTTTCACCAATTAATGCAGTTCCAAGGTTCCAAAGGATCATGGCTGGTTTTAAACTTTACTGATAGTAAATTAGATTTGGCAAAATTGAAGTTGGCACACTTTTAGTATAAGGGCAATCTTGATACGCAAGGTTCTTGCTTTGTGCTTGGAAGTCGAAGAAGTCATTTTGTCAACATTTGGATTACTGAAATAAGGTGACTTTTTATTAGATGCGATGATTACTCTTAAAAGAGAAACAGGGGACCAAACCTCAGTTTACTTTGAGTGCCTTTTCAATGTTGGAATGCACATTATCTACTTCCTGTATGCATGAATGGCCTGGAGTAGAATATTTCATTGTTACTCGTTCAATGTGTTTATTTTTTTGCCATAGAATAAAGAAATGGCATATGAAATGACAGAGTTTCTGTTTTGGGGAACACAACTGTCACTCCACAAAATATAATCTTTAAACATCTGGAAACGCTGAACTTATTTTTTCCATTATTTTTTACCACTGCACTGGCAATATCATTCCCAGAACGACCACAAAGCGCTTCATGCCAAAATGCGCAATAGCCTTTTTTGTCTTTTGAGCAATGTGCAGTTAAGTTGTATACGTTCAACTTTCTTTTGTAAAAAAAACAGCTTACGTTAGCCCTAGGTAGCGCTATAACATTTTGTAAGTCAAAACATACAACGACTTCATTACTCTCTCGGTCTTTTTTTCTTTCATTTCTCATAAATTTTTTATTGAACATATGATCATCATATTTGGCAGCAAGCTCTTCTGTCATTCGATTTTCTTTTAGGGACATAGAGTATTCTTCGCACAAGTCACATCTGTCGGACTTGGGTAGCAAAAAATCCAAATTATATTCATTATTGAAAATAGATCTATACATTGATATGGATAGAGGTTTCACCTTAAGTTCCTTGCAATGTTCAAGGTACATTGTCAAACATTCTACTGATATTAAGTCAGGGCTAAGATATTCTTTTGCTGTTTTTGCCCTGCAGTAATGGGAACTCGACTTTTGCAAAAGATTCAATATGTTTCCTAAGAATATCTTTATCAGCTTTTTGCGTCCTGTCTTTAGTTTTTTTTTTCCTCTTTCGTCCGATTTCGGTACTTCACTTGATTTGTCCTTATTATGTGTGAAACATTGTTAAAATGGTCTTCCTGACTCACTAAAATAGTTTGGAGAAAAAACTGTTTACAAACTCTAATCTTTTCGTTGTTTATATGTAAAAAATATGAAAAGGAATTCTTTTTCTGGGGATTATTTTTTCACCTTTGTTCTTACTGACATTTTGCACTCTGTATTTTCTTAGTATGAAATGATATTTTTCATTTTGGTCTATTTTATAATAGCTCAGCATAACAGCTTCACGCTCATCTTTGCTTACTTTATTACTACATTTAAATTTACATTTGCAGTCTAAGTGTTGAAGGTTCTTTTGAGGAACAATCTTACCACATGAGCTGGTGTATGATCTACCCGTTTGTCGCCTCTCCTTCCTAACATTTTTTTCTCCAATTCTTCGGATTCCGCTGTCTTTTTCTAGTTTTTTTTTCTTTCCTTCATCGGCGTTAGTTCATCAGAAGTGGAGTCTTTTTCTGATTCTGTTTCACTGTAAGGAACTAGAGATCGATTTATTTTTCCACACTTTGGTTCACTGTTGGGCTAACATCACAAACAGAACTATAGCTTCCTTCATTTTCCAGAGCTGGATCGGTATTGTTCGTTTGGGCTTCACTGGAAGTTTTATCCGTGTCGTCTGCATCAAACAACCTGAAAATTAAACAAACGATGTTAGAACATAAAGCCAAAAGTCAACGATAAAGCTTTTTAAAAGGCCAAAGCATAAAAACATCAATGTTTACATAATAAGTTTACAGTAGTTTTTTAGTTATTCTCTGCAAGATGGAGACATACTAGGCCTACGCCATGGTTAAAACTTCAAGTTAAGTAACATGAATATTTTATGATGACATAACTTTTGTTTATAACCGTCAAATCATTGTTAAAATATAACAGTTAACCCACTAACTGGCAGTTGAAATGCGCCCGAATGTCATAGATTTTTTAAAGCGATTTTGCAAGGGTTGACTATAAAATCCGTCAAAAATAGTCAATTACTGCAAAGCTACCTATATTTGATATTAAAATGACCACAGATATAATCTAAACAAATCTAAAATAAACAAATATATATATTCATACCTTTTACAAAGTCTTCGTCGTTTTGGGTTTGGTGAAAGAATACAATCCTCTTCGCTGTTACTGTCGTCAGGTGAAGGTATATATTCATCATCACTATTGATGTTTTTCTATTGACAAACTATCATTTAAACTGTCATCAATCCATTTATTTATGATATCACCATCCATTTTAATATGTTTACAAACACACAATGAAATTACTTTTAACACATTAACACGACAACATAACCTTACCAGCAGTGAAACAATACTATTCCCAGCTGATGCAGATAGAACTGTCTGGTTCTCAAGTTTGCCAACTTATGCAGATGGAACTAAAATTTCCCTGCTTGTAAAATATTAACTGTTTCATAATTACACAAAGATTGTGTTATATATTAGTACAAAAAGGCTTAATGTACACATTAATACAATAAAATGAAAAAATCAAAAAGTTGCAGATGGAACCCTCTGGTTCTGACGTCTCGAATGTCCAGTGTTCTAGTTTCACAAAAATCTCCACCGCTGCGCTCCTAAGCGTTATGGGGTATAGAGTACCACAATCAAAGCACACTGTTCATGCAGGCAATGTATTAATTTGCATTGTTACATTGTGTTCTGTGGAAGGCTACAGAACAGTCTCGTATAACAATGTCCAGTGTTATAGTTTCACAACAATCTCTAGGTCTGCACTCCTAAGCGTTATGCAGTATGGAGTACCACAATCAAAGCATACTGTTTGTGCAGGCAATGTATTTACCTGCATTGTTACATTGTGTTCTGTGGAAGGCTACAGAACAGTCTCGTATAACAATGTCCAGTGTTCTAGTTTCACAAAAATCTCCACCGCTGCGCTCCTAAGCGTTATGGGGTATAGAGTACCACAATCAAAGCACACTGTTCATGCAGGCAATGTATTAATTTGCAATGTTACATTGTGTTCTATGGAAGGCTACAGAACAGTCTCGTATAACAATGTCCAGTGTTATAGTTTCACAACAATCTCTAGGTCTGCACTCCTAAGCGTTATGCAGTATGGAGTACCACAATCAAAGCACACTGTTTGTGCAGGCAATGTATTTACCTGCATTGTTACATTGTGTTCTGTGGAAGGCTACAGAACAGTCTCGTATAACAATGTCCAGTGTTCTAGTTTCACAAAAATCTCCACCGCTGCACTCCTAAGCGTTATGCGGTATGGAGTACCACAATCAAAGCATACTGTTTGTGCAGGCAATGTATTTATTTGCAATGTTACATTGTGTCCTATTGAAGGCTACAGAACGGTCTCGTATAACAATGTCCAGTTTTCTAGTTTCACAGCAATCTCCACCGCTGCGCTCTTAAGCGTTATGGGGTATGGAGTACCACAATTAAAGCACACTGTTCATGCAGGCAATGTATTGAACTGCATTGTTATATCATGTTCTGTGGAAGGCTACAGAACAGTCTCGTATAACAATGTGCAGTGTTCTAGTTTCACAAAAATCTCTACCGCTGCACTCCTAAGCGTTATTCGGTATGGAGTACCACATTCAAAGCATACTGTTTGTGCAGGCAATGTATTTACCTGCATTGTTACATTGTGTTCTGTGGAAGGCTACAGAACAGTCTCGTATAACAATGTCCAGTGTTCTAGTTTCACAAAAATCTCCACCGCTGCGCTCCTACGCGTTATGGGGTATAGAGTACCACAATCAAAGCACACTGTTCATGCAGGCAATGTATTAAACTGCAATGTTACATTGTGTTCTGTGGAAGGCTACAGAACAGTCTCGTATAACAATGTCCAGTGTTATAGTTTCACAACAATCTCTAGGTCTGCACTCCTAAGCGTTATGCAGTATGGAGTACCACAATCAAAGCATACTGTTTGTGCAGGCAATGTATTTACCTGCATTGTTACATTGTGTTCTGTGGAAGGCTACAGAACAGTCTCGTATAACAATGTCCAGTGTTCTAGTTTCACAAAAATCTCCACCGCTGCGCTCCTAAGCGTTATGCGGTATAGAGTACCACAATCAAAGCACACTGTTCATGCAGGCAATGTATTAATTTGCAATGTTACATTGTGTTCTATGGAAGGCTACAGAACGGTCTCGTATAACAATGTCCAGTTTTCTAGTTTCACAACAATCTCCACCGCTGCGCTCTTAAGCGTTATGGGGTATAGAGTACCACAATTAAAGCACACTGTTCATGCAGGCAATGTATTGAACTGCATTGTTATATCATGTTCTGTGGAAGGCTACAGAACAGTCTCGTATAACAATGTCCAGTGTTATAGTTTCACAACAATCTCTACGTCTGCACTCCTAAGCGTTATGCGGTATGGAGTACCACAATCAAAGCATACTGTTTGTGCAGGCAATGTATTTACCTGCATTGTTACATTGTGTTCTGTGGAAGGCTACAGAACAGTCTCGTATAACAATGTCCAGTGTTCTAGTTTCACAAAAATCTCCACCGCTGCGCTCCTACGCGTTATGGGGTATAGAGTACCACAATCAAAGCACACTGTTCATGCAGGCAATGTATTAATTTGCAATGTTACATTGTGTTCTATGGAAGGCTACAGAACGGTCTCGTATAACAATGTCCAGTTTTCTAGTTTCACAGCAATCTCCACCGCTGCGCTCTTAAGCGTTATGGGGTATAGAGTACCACAATTAAAGCACACTGTTCATGCAGGCAATGTATTGAACTGCATTGTTATATCATGTTCTGTGGAAGGCTACAGAACAGTCTCGTATAACAATGTGCAGTGTTCTAGTTTCACAACAATCTCTACCGCTGCACTCCTAAGCGTTATTCGGTATGGAGTACCACATTCAAAGCATACTGTTTGTGCAGGCAATGTATTTACCTGCATTGTTACATTGTGTTCTGTGGAAGGCTACAGAACAGTCTCGTATAACAATGTCCAGTGTTCTAGTTTCACAAAAATCTCCACCGCTGCGCTCCTACGCGTTATGGGGTATAGAGTACCACAATCAAAGCACACTGTTCATGCAGGCAATGTATTAATTTGCAATGTTACATTGGGTTCTATGGAAGGCTAAAGAACGGTCTCGTATAACAATGTCCAGTTTTCTAGTTTCACAGCAATCTCCACCGCTGCGCTCTTAAGCGTTATGGGGTATAGAGTACCACAATTAAAGCACACTGTTCATGCAGGCAATGTATTGAACTGCATTGTTATATCATGTTCTGTGGAAGGCTACAGAACAGTCTCGTATAACAATGTCCAGTGTTATAGTTTCACAACAATCTCTACGTCTGCACTCCTAAGCGTTATGCGGTATGGAGTACCACATTCAAAGCATACTGTTTGTGCAGGCAATGTATTTACCTGCATTGTTTCATTGTGTTCTGTGGAAGGCTACAGAACAGTCTCGTATAACAATGTCCAGTGTTATAGTTTCACAACAATCTCTAGGTCTGCACTCCTAAGCGTTATGCAGTATGGAGTACCACAATCAAAGCATACTGTTTGTGCAGGCAATGTATTTACCTGCATTGTTACATTGTGTTCTGTGGAAGGCTACAGAACAGTCTCGTATAACAATGTCCAGTGTTCTAGTTTCACAAAAATCTCCACCGCTGCGCTCCTACGCGTTATGGGGTATAGAGTACCACAATCAAAGCACACTGTTCATGCAGGCAATGTATTAATTTACAATGTTACATTGTGTTCTATGGAAGGCTACAGAACGGTCTCGTATAACAATGTCCAGTTTTCTAGTTTCACAGCAATCTCCACCGCTGCGCTCTTAAGCGTTATGGGGTATAGAGTACTACAATTAAAGCACACTGTTCATGCAGGCAATGTATTGAACTGCATTGTTATATCATGTTCTGTGGAAGGCTACAGAACAGTCTCGTATAACAATGTCCAGTGTTCTAGTTTCACAAAAATCTCTACGTCTGCACTCCTAAGCGTTATGCGGTATGGAGTACCACATTCAAAGCATACTGTTTGTGCAGGCAATGTATTGACCTGCATTATTACATTGTGTTCTGTGGAAGGCTACAGAACGGTCTCGTATAACAAAGTCCAGTTTTCTAGTTTCACAACAATCTCCACCGCTGCGCTCCTAAGCGTTATGGGTTATAGAGTACCACAATCAAAGCACACTGTTTATGCAGGCAATGTATTGAAATGCATTGTTATATTTTGTTCTGTGGAAGGCTACAGAACAGTCTCGTGTAATAATTTCCAGTGTTCTAGTTTCACAACAATCTCCACCTCTGTGCTCCTAAGCGTTATGGGGTATATAGTACCACAATCGCTACATCTGTTTACCGTGGTGAACTTGATAACTAATCATGGCTGCTGAACAATGCGGAAAACATTGAATCCTAATGAAGTTGTATTAAATTATATTCCAGAAGTGAAATTTAAATTATACATACTTATACTTATAGAATACTGAAAGAACTACTAATTAAGATTTTATTGCTACGACCCATATCTGTCCTTTGCCTTTGTTTGTCTCTAAGAACAAACACATGCTTTGATATCTACGGGCAATGTACTATACGGGTCAATCAATTTCTGTGTAAACACCCATTGACTGAAGATGGCTCTCTAAAACGAGGCATTAAAATCCGCTACCACAGTTAAGATGCTATTCTGGACCAAATTTCACCAGCTCAGAGACTGTAACTAAATGCTAAAGTCTGTCTGTGTATAACACTACCACAGTTAGTCAAGAGGCTACTCAGGACCAAATGTCACCAGCTCAGAGACTGTTACTAAATGCTAAAGTCTGTCTGTGTATAACACTACCACAGTTAGTCAAGAGGCTACTCAGGACCAAATGTCACCAGCTCAGACACTGTTACTAAATGCTAAAGTCTGTCTGTGTATAACACTACCACAGTTAGTCAAGAGGCTACTCAGGACCAAATGTCACCAGCTCAGAGACTGTAACTAAATGCTAAAGTCTGTCTGTGTATAACACTACCACAGTTAGTTAAGAGGCTACTCAGGACCAAATGTCACCATCTCAGAGACTGTTACTAAATGCTAAAGTCTGTCTGTGTATAACACTACCACAGTTAGTCAAGAGGCTACTCAGGACCAAATGTCACCAGCTCAGAGACTGTTACTAAATGCTAAAGTCTGTCTGTGTATAACACTACCACAGTTAGTCAAGAGGCTACTCAGGACCAAATGTCACCAGCTCAGAGACTCACTTAATGCTAAAGTCTGCCTGTGTATAACACTACCACAGTTAGTCAAGAGGCTACTCAGGACCAAATGTCACCATCTCAGAGACTGTTACTAAATGCTAAAGTCTGTCTGTGTATAACACTACCACAGTTAGTCAAGATGCTACTCAGGACCAAATGTCACCATCTCAGAGACTGTTACTAAATACTAAAGTCTGTCTGTGTATAACACTACCACAGTTAGTCAAGAGGCTACTCAGGACCAAATGTCACCATCTCAGAGACTGTTACTAAATGCTAAAGTCTGTCTGTGTATAACACTACCACAGTTAGTCAAGAGGCTACTCAGGACCAAATGTCACCAGCTCAGAGACTGTTACTAAATGCTAAAGTCTGTCTGTGTATAACACTACCACAGTAAGTCAAGATGCTACTCAGGACCAAATGTCACCATCTCAGAGACTGTAACTAAATGCTAAAATCTGTTTGTGTATAACACTACCACAGTTAGTCAAGAGGCTACTCAGGACCAAATGTCACCATCTCAGAGACTGTTACTAAATGCTAAAGTCTGTCTGTGTATAACACTACCACAATTAGTCAAGAGGCTACTCAGGACCAAATGTCACCATCTCAGAGACTGTTACTAAATGCTATAGTCTGTCTGTGTATAACACTACTACAGTTAGTCAAGAGGCTACTCAGGACCAAATGTCACCAGCTCAGAGACTGTTACTAAATGCTAAAGTCTGTCTGTGTATAACACTACCACAGTTAGTCAAGAGGCTACTCAGGACCAAATTTCACCATCTCAGAGACTGTTACTAAATGCTATAGTCTGTCTGTGTATAACACTACCACAGTTAATCAAGAGGCTACTCAGGACCAAATGTCACCAGCTCAGAGACTGTTACTAAATGCTAAAGTCTGTCTGTGTATAACACTACCACAGTTAGTCAAGAGGCTACTCAGGACCAAATGTCACCAGCTCAGAGACTGTTACTAAATGCTAAAGTCTGTCTGTGTATAACACTACCACAGTTAGTCAAGAGGCTACTCAGGACCAAATGGCACCATCTCAGAGACTGTTACTAAATGCTAAAGTCTGTCTGTGTATAACACTACCACAGTTAGTCAAGATGCTACTCAGGACCAAATGTCACCATCTCAGAGACTGTTACTAAATGCTAAAGTCTGTCTGTGTATAACACTACCACAGTTAGTCAAGAGGCTACTCAGGACCAAATGTCACCATCTCAGAGACTGTTACTAAATGCTAAAGTCTGTCTGTGTATAACACTACCACAGTTAGTCAAGAGGCTACTCAGGACCAAATGTCACCAGCTCAGAGACTGTTACTAAATGCTAAAGTCTGTCTGTGTATAACACTACCACAGTAAGTCAAGATGCTACTCAGGACCAAATGTCACCATCTCAGAGACTGTAACTAAATGCTAAAATCTGTTTGTGTATAACACTACCACAGTAGTCAAGAGGCTACTCAGGACCAAATGTCACCATCTCAGAGACTGTTACTAAATGCTAAAGTCTGTCTGTGTATAACACTACCACAGTTAGTCAAGAGGCTACTCAGGACCAAATGTCACCATCTCAGAGACTGTTACTAAATGCTAAAGTCTGTCTGTGTATAACACTACCACAGTTAGTCAAGAGGCTACTCAGGACCAAATGTCACCAGCTCAGAGACTGTTACTAAATGCTAAAGTCTGTCTGTGTATAACACTACCACAGTTAGTCAAGAGGCTACTCAGGACCAAATGTCACCATCTCAGAGACTGTTACTAAATGCTAAAGTCTGTCTGTGTATAACACTACCACAGTTAGTCAAGAGGCTACTCAGGACCAAATGTCACCATCTCAGAGACTGTTACTAAATGCTAAAGTCTGTCTGTGTATAACACTACCACAGTTAGTCAAGAGGCTACTCAGGACCAAATGTCACCATCTCAGAGACTGTTACTAAATGCTAAAGTCTGTCTGTGTATAACACTACCACAGTTAGTCAAGAGGCTACTCAGGACCAAATGTCACCAGCTCAGAGACTGTTACTAAATGCTAAAGTCTGTCTGTGTATAACACTACCACAGTTAGTCAAGAGGCTACTCAGGACCAAATGTCACCATCTCAGAGACTGTTACTAAATGCTAAAGTCTGTCTGTGTATAACACTACCACAGTTAGTCAAGAGGCTACTCAGGACCAAATGTCACCATCTCAGAGACTGTTACTAAATGCTAAAGTCTGTCTGTGTATAACACTACCACAGTTAGTCAAGAGGCTACTCAGGACCAAATGTCACCATCTCAGAGACTGTTACTAAATGCTAAAGTCTGTCTGTGTATAACACTACCACAGTTAGTCAAGAGGCTACTCAGGACCAAATGTCACCATCTCAGAGACTGTTACTAAATGCTAAAGTCTGTCTGTGTATAACACTACCACAGTTAGTCAAGAGGCTACTCAGGACCAAATGTCACCAGCTCAGAGACTGTTACTAAATGCGATAGTCTGTCTGTGTATAACACTACCACAGTTAGTCAAGAGGCTACTCAGGACCAAATGTCACCATCTCAGAGACTGTTACTAAATGCTAAAGTCTGTCTGTGTATAACACTACCACAGTTAGTCAAGAGGCTACTCAGGACCAAATGTCACCAGCTCAGAGACTGTTACTAAATGCTAAAGTCTGTCTGTGTATAACACTACCACAGTTAGTCAAGAGGCTACTCAGGACCAAATGTCACCATCTCAGAGACTGTTACTAAATGCTAAAGTCTGTCTGTGTATAACACTACCACAGTTAGTCAAGAGGCTACTCAGGACCAAATGTCACCATCTCAGAGACTGTTACTAAATGCTAAAGTCTGTCTGTGTATAACACTACCACAGTTAGTCAAGATGGCTACTCAGGACCAAATGTCACCACCTCAGAGACTGTTACTAAATGCTAAAGTCTGTCTGTGTATAACACTACCACAGTTAGTCAAGAGGCTACTCAGGACCAAATGTCACCATCTCAGAGACTGTTACTAAATGCTAAAGTCTGTCTGTGTATAACACTACCACAGTTAGTCAAGAGGCTACTCAGGACCAAATGTCACCAGCTCAGAGACTGTTACTAAATGCTAAAGTCTGTCTGTGTATAACACTACCACAGTTAGTCAAGAGGCTACTCAGGACCAAATGTCACCAGCTCAGAGACTGTTACTAAATGCTAAAGTCCAGTAGCGTAGCCAGAAATTTCGTTCGGGGGGGGTCCGAAACCGGGGATCCGGGGGACGTTTTGTGTGTTATTTGCCAATGAATTCACTGGTAAAAGGTAAATACCAAAAATATGGAGCTTTAGTAACTACGCCTTATAGAAAGTGGAAAGAAATAATAGGCAAATTAAACTCTCACAGCAACTCCAGTACCAAAAATTTTCTTGTATAGCTACAGAAACTTTACGAAGTTCGATTCTGGCCGAGTAGAAGGCACCAAAGTGATGTTGGATTCACTGGATAAGAAATAAAAAGATCAAAACAGAGCTTCACTCAAGCGTATAATTGACTCAACTATATTCTGTGGAGAAAATGAAATACTCCTTCGGGGACATTGGGCCACTGATGACGGCCGAAAACCCTTTAGAAAAGAAGGGCGATTTTCGAGCGTTGCTCAAGTACAGATCAAACTAGCGGTCGGAAAATGCACCGGAAAAACTCTACTGATTAGAAGTTCGGCCACTTTGGATTTCACTGATTGGGGTATTTATGAATGAGTTATAATGACGTTTTTTTGTATCATTACACTGTAGAAGAGTATATAATTATCGGAAAAATCACTTTCGGTCGGAAATAAAATACACCTGAAAAACTTCAACTACTTCGGACTTCGGTTATTGAGGTAAACGTGGTATTTTTTTATTGAGTTAGGACGACGATTTTTCGTTATCATTAAACTGTACTCGACTACCTGTATAACTATCGAGAAAAAACGTGGGGTTTTCGATTGAGTTAGGCGACGATTTTTGTTATCATTAAACTGTACTCGACTACCTATATAATTATCGAGACAAAACGTGGGGTTTTCGATTGAGTTAGGCGACGATTTTTGTTATCATTAAACTGTACTCGACTACCTATATAATTATCGAGAAAAAAATCACTTCCGGTCGGTAAATACCAAAGAAATGCTCTCTACTGATTCGTTTTGACGATTTTGGATTTCACTGGTTGAGTGGTTGAGGTAAAAGTAGTACTTATAATTATTTTAGGACATTGAATTTAGAGATTAATTCAACGCCGAATAATAAATATATAATTATCGAGAAAAAAAACAAAAATAATCACTTCCGATCGGAATATACTAAGGAAAATGAAATAATACCTCAGTCAGTGAAATCCAAAGTAGTTGGAACTTCGTATCAGTAGAGTTTTTCCGGTGTATTATCTGACCGGAAGCGATTTTTTCAATTTTTATTTGATAATTATATAGATATTAGTCGGCGTTCAATTGATACCTAAAATCAATGTTCTAACATAATTCTAAGTACCACTTTTATCTTAACGACTCAACCAGTGAAACCCAAAATCGTCAAAATCTGAATCAGAAGAGGTTTTCCTCGGTATATTCCGACCGGAGGTAATAATAATACTTTTTATTGTGTCAACAATAATAAAAATTGCATACAATCGTCAAATTAAATTATTTAGAAATATGTATATCTATTTTAAATTGCCCCCATTCATACCCGTTCATACACAGTCCACACTCATTCCTAAGACTGATACATACTTACAGCCATACGTTTTAAAATCTTCTAAATTTTACCACCAGAAATAGAGGATGATCGAATTACTTTAAATTTCATTCCAGCGGCTCATCTTAAACTCTTCCACTGAATAAAACACCCTCGAAACCAAAAAGTGTCTCAATCGAGCTTCAAATTTTGTTGGTTCATTCAAATTTTTGATTTCATCAGGGAGCTTGTTGATCAGCTTAACACCAACCTCGGATGGCAAACGTTTAAATGCGGCTGTTCTGTGCGGATGTAACCGAAGGTTGTCCCTGCCTCTTGTCCCGTATTGATATACGTCCCTGCCCCGGACGAACTCGCACTTAAATCGGCAGAACAGGGCGACATTGAGGATGTAGAGACAGGGCAAAGTTAGCAATCCAAGCTCCCTAAAGGTATCTCTGCATGAATTTCGAGATTTCAATTTTGAAATGATGCGGACAGCTTTCTTTTGACTTCTAAATACTCGCTCAAATTTGTATTTAGAACAGCTGCCCCATAGCCTCAACTCGTACATTAGATGGGGGTGTACAGGGCCGAAGTAGGCCATTTTTAGTACATCCCGGGAGCAAAATTTTGAAAGGTTCCGTAGAGCATAAATGCCTGAAGAAACCGTTGAGCAGGTACTTTCAATGTGATTGTCTCGAGTCAGACTTCGATTAAAGTACATTCCGAGGAACTTGGTGGAATCAGTTTCCTCTATGAGGACATCGTCCGCCATCACAGCAGCGCGATCCTCAATCTCTCTTTGCCGCAAACAGAAATTTAGTGCATTTGATTTGGAGTTGTTGGTCCTCAGATTTAATTTAGAAAAAAACTGAATACATGAATTCAGTTCTAAAAAGGAAATTATTTCTAATTCATGTTTTGTTGGAGCTTTAATGCAGAGCGTTGTATCGTCAACATACTGGACCATTTCCCTCTCAGGAGCGATGAGTTCCGCCTGCTGATGTACACAAGGAACAAGACTGGTCCAAGTATAGATCCCTGTGGGACTCCATAGGAAGAAAGTCGCAAATTTAAAATGATTTAATTGTTTTTTTCTCGATAATTATATATGTATTAGTCGGCGTTGAATTCATACCTAAAATCACCGTCCTAACATAATCCTAAGTACCACTTTTACCTCAACCGCTCAACCAATGAAATCCAAAATCGGCAAAACTTGAATCTGTAGAGAGCTTTTCTTCGGTATTTACCGACCGGAAGTGATTTTTTTTCTCGATAATTATATAGGTATGGTGTACAGTTTAATGATAACAAAAATCGTCGCCTAACTCAATCGAAAACCCCACGTTTACCTCAATCATTGAAGTCCAAATTAGTTGAAGTTCTAATCAGTAGAGTTTTTCAAGTGTATTTTCCGACCGAAAGTGATTTTTTCGATAATTATATGCACGTTTACAGTTTAATGACACCTAAAATCAACGTCTTAACTTAATTCTATGTAGTCACTTTACGTCCCCACGACGAATTTGAACAAAGTGGTCGCTAATTTAAACTGTTCGCCGTGTTACGGTTCAGGTTACTTTGCGACGTCACGTGACCGCGCCCTATAGAAATACCGTGATTACACTACACTATCCGAAAGACCGAGCCCAAAAGTATCGTTTGATACTTTATGATGTAAACAAAAGGACAATTATATTTTTAACAACGGTCACTTCAATCAGTGAAATCAATCAATTTAATGTTTGTAGACAAGAGTAATGATAACTGTCCTTTTTTCTCCTGCTCCATGCTTTATTCTTTAATATGTCTTAAAATTTCGGGGGGGGTCCGGACCCCCTGGACCCCCCCCTTCGCTACGCCACTGCTAAAGTCTGTCTGTGTATAACACTACCACAGTTAGTCAAGAGGCTACTCAGGACCAAATGTCACCAGCTCAGAGACTGTTACTAAATGCTAAAGTCTGTCTGTGTATAACACTACCACAGTTAGTCAAGAGGCTACTCAGGACCAAATGTCACCATCTCAGAGACTGTTACTAAATGCTAAAGCCTGTCTGTGTATAACACTACCACAGTTAGTCAAGAGGCTACTCAGGACCAAATGTCACCAGCTCAGAGACTGTAACTAAATGCTAAAGTCTGTTTGTGTATAACACTACCACAGTAGTCAAGAGGCTACTCAGGACCAAATGTCACCATCTCAGAGACTTTTACTAAATGCTAAAGTCTGTCTGTGTATAACACTACCACAGTTAGTCAAGAGGCTACTCAGGACCAAATGTCACCATCTCAGAGACTGTTAATAAATGCTAAAGTCTGTTTGTGTATAACACTACCACAGTAGTCAAGAGGCTACTCAGGACCAAATGTCACCATCTCAGAGACTGTTACTAAATGCTAAAGTCTGTCTGTGTATAACACTACCACAGTTAGTCAAGAGGCTACTCAGGCCAAATGTCACCATCTCAGAGACTGTTACTAAATGCTAAAGTCTGTCTGTGTATAACACTACCACAGTTAGTCAAGAGGCTACTCAGGACCAAATGTCACCAGCTCAGAGACTGTTACTAAATGCTAAAGTCTGTCTGTGTATAACACTACCACAGTTAGTCAAGAGGCTACTCAGGACCAAATGTCACCAGCTCAGAGACTGTTACTAAATGCTAAAGTCTGTCTGTGTATAACACTACCACATTTAGTCAAGAGGCTACTCAGGACCAAATGTCACCAGCTCAGAGACTTTTACTAAATGCTAAAGTCTGTCTGTGTATAACACTACCACAGTTAGTCAAGAGGCTACTCAGGACCAAATGTCACCAGCTCAGAGACTGTTACTACATGCGATAGTCTGTCTGTGTATAACACTACCACAGTTAGTCAAGAGACTACTCAGGACCAAATGTCACCAGCTCAGAGACTGTTACTAAATGCGATAGTCTGTCTGTGTATAACACTACCACAGTTAGTCAAGAGACTACTCAGGACCAAATGTCACCAGCTCAGAGACTGTTACTAAATGCTAAAGTCTGTCTGTGTATAACACTACCACAGTTAGTCAAGAGGCTACTCCGGACCAAATGTCACCATCTCAGAGACTGTACTAAATGCTAAAGTCTGTCTGTGTATAACACTACCACAGTTAGTCAAGAGGCTACTCAGGACCAAATGTCACCATCTCAGAGACTGTTACTAAATGCTAAAGTCTGTCTGTGTATAACACTACCACAGTTAGTCACGATGCTACTCAGGACCAAATGTCACCATCTCAGAGACTGTTACTAAATGCTAAAGTCTGTCTGTGTATAACACTACCACAGTTAGTCAAGAGGCTACTCAGGACCAAATGTCACCATCTCAGAGACTGTTACTAAATGCTAAAGCCTGTCTGTGTATAACACTACCACAGTTAGTCAAGAGGCTACTCAGGACCAAATGTCACCAGCTCAGAGACTGTAACTAAATGCTAAAGTCTGTTTGTGTATAACACTACCACAGTTAGTCAAGAGGCTACTCAGGACCAAATGTCACCAGCTCAGAGACTGTTACTAAATGCTAAAGTCTGTCTGTGTATAACACTACCACAGTTAGTCAAGAGGCTACTCAGGACCAAATGTCACCATCTCAGAGACTGTTACTAAATGCTAAAGTCTGTCTGTGTATAACACTACCACAGTTAGTCAAGAGGCTACTCAGGACCAAATGTCACCATCTCAGAGACTGTTACTAAATGCTAAAGTCTGTCTGTGTATAACACTACCACAGTTAGTCAAGAGGCTACTCAGGACCAAATGTCACCATCTCAGAGACTGTTACTAAATGCTAAAGTCTGTCTGTGTATAACACTACCACAGTTAGTCAAGAGGCTACTCAGGACCAAATGTCACCAGCTCAGAGACTGTTACTAAATGCTAAAGTCTGTCTGTGTATAACACTACCACAGTTAGTCAAGAGGCTACTCAGGACCAAATGTCACCAGCTCAGAGACTGTTACTAAATGCTAAAGTCTGTCTGTGTATAACACTACCACAGTTAGTCAAGAGGCTACTCAGGACCAAATGTCACCAGCTCAGAGACTGTTACTAAATGCTAAAGTCTGTCTGTGTATAACACTACCACAGTTAGTCAAGAGGCTACTCAGGACCAAATGTCACCAGCTCAGAGACTGTTACTAAATGCTAAAGTCTGTCTGTGTATAACACTACCACAGTTAGTCAAGAGACTACTCAGGACCAAATGTCACCAGCTCAGAGACTGTTACTAAATGCTAAAGTCTGTCTGTGTATAACACTACCACAGTTAGTCAAGAGGCTACTCAGGACCAAATGTCACCAGCTCAGAGACTGTTACTAAATGCTAAAGTCTGTCTGTGTATAACACTACCACAGTTAGTCAAGAGGCTACTCAGGACCAAATGTCACCATCTCAGAGACTGTTACTAAATGCTAAAGTCTGTCTGTGTATAACACTACCACAGTTAGTCAAGAGGCTACTCAGGACCAAATGTCACCATCTCAGAGACTGTTACTAAATGCTAAAGTCTGTCTGTGTATAACACTACCACAGTTAGTCAAGAGGCTACTCAGGACCAAATGTCACCAGCTCAGAGACTGTTACTAAATGCTAAAGTCTGTCTGTGTATAACACTACCACAGTTAGTCAAGAGGCTACTCAGGACCAAATGTCACCAGCTCAGAGACTGTTACTAAATGCTAAAGTCTGTCTGTGTATAACACTACCACAGTTAGTCAAGAGGCTACTCAGGACCAAATGTCACCAGCTCAGAGACTGTTACTAAATGCTAAAGTCTGTCTGTGTATAACACTACCACAGTTAGTCAAGAGGCTACTCAGGACCAAATGTCACCAGCTCAGAGACTGTTACTAAATGCTAAAGTCTGTCTGTGTATAACACTACCACAGTTAGTCAAGAGGCTACTCAGGACCAAATGTCACCAGCTCAGAGACTGTTACTAAATGCTAAAGTCCAGTTAGCGTAGCCAGAAATCTTCGTTTCGGGGGGGGTCCGAAACCGGGGGATTCCGGGGACGTTTTGTGTGTTATTTGCCAATGAATTCACTGGTAAAAGGTAAATACCAAAAATATGGAGCTTTAGTAACTACGCCTTATAGAAAGTGGAAAGAAATAATAGGCAAAATTAAACTCTCAACAGCAACTCCAGTACCAAAAATTTTCTTGTATAGCTACAGAAACTTTACGATAAGTTCGATTCTGGCCGAGTAGAAGGCACCAAAGTGATGTTGGATTCACTGGATAAGAAATAAAAAGATCAAAACAGAGCTTCACTCAAGCGTATAATTGACTCAACTATATTCTGTGGAGAGAAAATGAAATACTCCTTCGGGGGACATTGGGCCACTGATGACGGCCGAAAAAACCTTTAGAAAAAGAAGGGCGATTTTCGAGCGTTGCTCAAGTACAGATCAAACTAGCGGTCGGAAAAATGCACCGAAAAACTCTACTGATTAGAAGTTCGGCCACTTTGGATTTCACTGATTGGGGGGTATTTAATGAATGAGTTATAATGACGTTTTTTTGTATCATTACACTGTAAGAAGAGTATATAATTATCGGAAAAATCACTTTCGGTCGGAAATAAAATACACCTGAAAAACTTCAAACTACTTCGGACTTCGGTGTTATTGAGGTAAACGTGGTATTTTTTTTATGAGTTAGGACGACGATTTTTTCGTTATCATTAAACTGTACTCGAACTACCTATATAATTATCGAGACAAAACGTGGGGAGTTTTCGATTGAGTTAGGCGTACGAAAAAAAAAAAAATTTTTGTTATCATTAAACTGTACTCGACTACCCTATATAATTATCGAGAAAAAAATCACTTCCGGTCGGTAAATACCAAAGTAGAATCTCTCTACTGATTCGTTTTGACGATTTTGGATTTCACTGTTGAGTGGTTGAGGTAAAAGTAGTACCTTTATAATTATTTTAGGACATTGAATTTAGAGATTAATTCAACGCCGAATAATAAATATATAATTATCGAGAAAAAAAACAAAAATAATTCACTTCCGATCGGAATATACTAATGGAAAACTGAAATAATACCTCAGTCAGTGAAATCCAAAGTAGTTGGAACTTCGTATCAGTAGAGTTTTTTTCCGGTGTATTATCTGACCGGAAGCGATTTTTTTGTTTTCAATTTTTATTTGATAATTATATTGATATTAGTCGGCGTTCAATTGATACCTAAAATCAATGTTCTAACATAATTCTAAGTACCACTTTTATCTTAACGGACTCACCAGTGAAACCCAAAATCGTGCAAAATCTGAATCAGAAGAGGTTTTTCCTCGGTATATTCCGACCGGAGGTAATAATAATACTTTTTATTGTGTCAACAATAATAAAAAATTGCATACAATCGTCAAATTAAATTATTTAGAAATATGTATATCTATTTTAAATTGCCCAACCATTCATACCCGTTCATACACAGTCCACACTCATTCCTAAGACTGATACATACTTACAGCCTATACGTTTTAAAATCTTCTAAATTTTACCACCAGAAATAGAGGATGATCGAATTACTTTAAATTTCATTCCAGCGGCTCATCTTAAACTCTTCCACTGAATAAAACACCCTCGAAAACCAAAAAGTGTCTCAATCGAGCTTCAAATTTTGTTGGCTTCATTCAAATTTTTGATTTCATCAGGGAGCTTGTTGATCAGCTTAACACCAACCTCGGATGGGCAAAACGTTTAAATGCGGCTGTTCTGTGCGGATGTAAACCGAAGGTTGTCCCTGCCGTCTTGTCCCGTATTTGATATACGTCCCTGCCCCGGACGAACTCGCACTTAAAATCGGCAGAACAGGGGCGACATTGAGGATGTAGAGACAGGGCAAAGTTTAGCAATCCAAGCTCCCTAAAGGTATCTCTGCATGAATTTCGAGATTTCAATTTTGAAATGATGCGGGACAGCTTTATTTTGACTTCTAAATACTCGCCTCAAATTTGTATTTAGAACAGCTGCCCCATAGCCTCAGACTCGTACATTAGATGGGGGTGTACAGGGCCGAAGTAGGCCATTTTTAGTACATCCGGGAGCAAAATTTTGAAAGGTTCCGTAGAGCATAAATGCCTGAGAAGAAACCGTATTTGAGCAGGTACTTTCAAATGTGATTGTCTCGAGTCAGACTTCGATTAAAGTACATTCCGAGGAACTTGGTGGAATCAGTTTCCTCTATGAGGACATCGTCCGCCATCACAGCAGCGCGATCCTCAATCTCTCTTTGCCGCAAACCAGAAATTTAGTGCATTTGATTTGGAGTTGTTGGTCCTCAGATTTAATTTAGAAAAAACTGAATACATGAATTCAGTTCTAAAAAGGAAATTATTTCTAATTTTCATGTTTTGTTGAGCTTTAATGCAGAGCGTTGTCTTCGTCAACATACTGGACCATTTTCCCTCTCAGGAGCGATGAGTTCCGCCTGCTGATGTACACAAGGAACAAGACTGGTCCAAGTATAGATCCCTGTGGGGACTTCCATAGGAAGAAAGTCGCAAATTTAAAATGATTTAATTGTTTTTTTTTCTCGATAATTATATATGTAATAGTCGGCGTTGAATTCATACCTAAAATCACCGTCCTAACATTAATCCTAAGTACCACTTTTACCTCAACCACCGCTCAACCAATGAAATCCAAAATCGGCAAAACTAGAATCTGTAGAGAGCTTTCTTCGTATTTACCGACCGGAAGTGATTTTTTTTTCTCGATAATTATATAGGTATGGTGTACAGTTTAATGATAACAAAAATCGTTTCGCCTAACTCAATCGAAAACACCACGTTTACCTCAATCATTGAAGTCCAAATTAGTTGAAGTTTCTATCAGTAGAGTTTCTCAAGTGTATTTTCCGACCGAAAGTGATTTTTTCGATAATTATATGCACGTTTACAGTTTAATGACACCTAAGAATCAACGTCTTAACTTAATTCTATGTAGTCACTTTACGTCCCCACGACGAATTTGAACAAAGTGGTCGCTAATTTGAAACTGGTTCGCCGTGTTACGGTTCAAGGTTTACTGTTGCGACGTCACGTGACCGCGCCCTATAGAAATACCGTGAATTACACTACACTATCCGAAAAGACCGAGCCCAGAAGTATCGTTTTTGATACTTTTATGATGTAAACAAAGGGACAATTAGAGATATTTTTTAAACAACGGTCACTTTCAATCAGTGAAATCAATCAATTTAATGTTTGTAGACAAGAGTAATGATAACTGTCCTTTTTTCTCCTGCTCCATGCTTTATTCTTTAATATGTCTTAAAATTTCGGGGGGGGGTCCCGGACCCCCTGGACCCCCCCCCCTTCAATCCGCTACGCCACTGCTAAAGTCTGTCCTGTGTATAACACTACCACAGTTAGTCAAGAGGCTACTCAGGACCAAATGTCACCAGCTCAGAGACTGTTACTAAATGCTAAAGTCTGTCTGTGTATAACACTACCACAGTTAGTCAAGAGGCTACTCAGGACCAAATGTCACCATCTCAGAGACTGTTACTAAATGCTAAAGTCTGTCTGTGTATAACACTACCACAGTTAGTCAAGAGGCTACTCAGGACCAAATGTCACCAGCTCAGAGACTGTTACTAAATGCTAAAGTCTGTCTGTGTATAACACTACCACAGTTAGTCAAGAGGCTACTCAGGACCAAATGTCACCATCTCAGAGACTGTTACTAAATGCTAAAGTCTGTCTGTGTATAACACTACCACAGTTAGTCAAGAGGCTACTCAGGACCAAATGTCACCATCTCAGAGACTGTTACTAAATGCTAAAGTCTGTCTGTGTATAACACTACCACAGTTAGTCAAGAGGCTACTCAGGACCAAATGTCACCATCTCAGAGACTGTTACTAAATGCTAAAGTCTGTCTGTGTATAACACTACCACAGTTAGTCAAGAGGCTACTCAGGACCAAATGTCACCAGCTCAGAGACTGTTACTAAATGCTAAAGTCTGTCTGTGTATAACACTACCACAGTTAGTCAAGAGGCTACTCAGGACCAAATGTCACCAGCTCAGAGACTGTTACTAAATGCTAAAGTCTGTCTGTGTATAACACTACCACAGTTAGTCAAGAGGCTACTCAGGACCAAATGTCACCAGCTCAGAGACTGTTACTAAATTGCTAAAGTCTGTCTGTGTATAACACTACCACAGTTAGTCAAGAGGCTACTCAGGACCAAATGTCACCAGCTCAGAGACTGTTACTAAATGCTAAAGTCTGTCTGTGTATAACACTACCACAGTTAGTCAAGAGGCTACTCAGGACCAAATGTCACCAGCTCAGAGACTGTTACTAAATGCTAAAGTCTGTCTGTGTATAACACTACCACAGTTAGTCAAGAGGCTACTCAGGACCAAATGTCACCAGCTCAGAGACTGTTACTAAATGCTAAAGTCTGTCTGTGTATAACACTACCACAGTTAGTCAAGAGGCTACTCAGGACCAAATGTCACCAGCTCAGAGACTGTTACTAAATGCTAAAGTCTGTCTGTCTGTGTATAACACTACCACAGTTAGTCAAGAGGCTACTCAGGACCAAATGTCACCAGCTCAGAGACTGTTACTAAATGCTAAAGTCTGTCTGTGTATAACACTACCACAGTTAGTCAAGAGGCTACTCAGGACCAAATGTCACCAGCTCAGAGACTGTTACTAAATGCTAAAGTCTGTCTGTGTATAACACTACCACAGTTAGTCAAGAGGCTACTCAGGACCAAATGTCACCAGCTCAGAGACTGTTACTAAATGCTAAAGTCTGTCTGTGTATAACACTACCACAGTTAGTCAAGAGGCTACTCAGGACCAAATGTCACCAGCTCAGAGACTGTTACTAAATTGCTAAAGTCTGTCTGTGTATAACACTACCACAGTTAGTCAAGAGGCTACTCAGGACCAAATGTCACCAGCTCAGAGACTGTTACTAAATGCTAAAGTCTGTCTGTGTATAACACTACCACAGTTAGTCAAGAGGCTACTCAGGACCAAATGTCACCAGCTCAGAGACTGTTACTAAATGCTAAAGTCTGTCTGTGTATAACACTACCACAGTTAGTCAAGAGGCTACTCAGGACCAAATGTCACCAGCTCAGAGACTGTTACTAAATGCTAAAGTCTGTCTGTGTATAACACTACCACAGTTAGTCAAGAGGCTACTCAGGACCAAATGTCACCAGCTCAGAGACTGTTACTAAATGCTAAAGTCTGTCTGTGTATAACACTACCACAGTTAGTCAAGAGGCTACTCAGGACCAAATGTCACCAGCTCAGAGACTGTTACTAAATGCTAATAGTCTGTCTGTGTATAACACTACCACAGTTAGTCAAGAGGCTACTCAGGACCAAATGTCACCAGCTCAGAGACTGTTACTAAATGCTAAAGTCTGTCTGTGTATAACACTACCACAGTTAGTCAAGAGGCTACTCAGGACCAAATGTCACCAGCTCAGAGACTGTTACTAAATGCTAAAGTCTGTCTGTGTATAACACTACCACAGTTAGTCAAGAGGCTACTCAGGACCAAATGTCACCAGCTCAGAGACTGTTACTAAATGCTAAAGTCTGTCTGTGTATAACACTACCACAGTTAGTCAAGAGGCTACTCAGGACCAAATGTCACCAGCTCAGAGACTGTTACTAAATTGCTAAAGTCTGTCTGTGTATAACACTACCACAGTTAGTCAAGAGGCTACTCAGGACCAAATGTCACCAGCTCAGAGACTGTTACTAAATGCTAAAGTCTGTCTGTGTATAACACTACCACAGTTAGTCAAGAGGCTACTCAGGACCAAATGTCACCAGCTCAGAGACTGTTACTAAATGCTAAAGTCTGTCTGTGTATAACACTACCACAGTTAGTCAAGAGGCTACTCAGGACCAAATGTCACCAGCTCAGAGACTGTTACTAAATGCTAAAGTCTGTCTGTGTATAACACTACCACAGTTAGTCAAGAGGCTACTCAGGACCAAATGTCACCAGCTCAGAGACTGTTACTAAATGCTAAAGTCTGTCTGTGTATAACACTACCACAGTTAGTCAAGAGGCTACTCAGGACCAAATGTCACCAGCTCAGAGACTGTTACTAAATGCGATAGTCTGTCTGTGTATAACACTACCACAGTTAGTCAAGAGGCTACTCAGGACCAAATGTCACCAGCTCAGAGACTGTTACTAAATGCTAAAGTCTGTCTGTGTATAACACTACCACAGTTAGTCAAGAGGCTACTCAGGACCAAATGTCACCAGCTCAGAGACTGTTACTAAATGCTAAAGTCTGTCTGTGTATAACACTACCACAGTTAGTCAAGAGGCTACTCAGGACCAAATGTCACCAGCTCAGAGACTGTTACTAAATGCTAAAGTCTGTCTGTGTATAACACTACCACAGTTAGTCAAGAGGCTACTCAGGACCAAATGTCACCAGCTCAGAGACTGTTACTAAATGCTAAAGTCTGTCTGTGTATAACACTACCACAGTTAGTCAAGAGGCTACTCAGGACCAAATGTCACCAGCTCAGAGACTGTTACTAAATGCGATAAAGTCTGTCTGTGTATAACACTACCACAGTTAGTCAAGAGGCTACTCAGGACCAAATGTCACCAGCTCAGAGACTGTTACTAAATGCGATAGTCTGTCTGTGTATAACACTACCACAGTTAGTCAAGAGGCTACTCAGGACCAAATGTCACCAGCTCAGAGACTGTTACTAAATGCTAAAGTCTGTCTGTGTATAACACTACCACAGTTAGTCAAGAGGCTACTCAGGACCAAATGTCACCAGCTCAGAGACTGTTACTAAATTGCGATAGTCTGTCTGTGTATAACACTACCACAGTTAGTCAAGAGGCTACTCAGGACCAAATGTCACCAGCTCAGAGACTGTTACTAAATGCTAAAGTCTGTCTGTGTATAACACTACCACAGTTAGTCAAGAGGCTACTCAGGACCAAATGTCACCAGCTCAGAGACTGTTACTAATTGCTAAAGTCTGTCTGTGTATAACACTACCACAGTTAGTCAAGAGGCTACTCAGGACCAAATGTCACCAGCTCAGAGACTGTTACTAAATGCTAAAGTCTGTCTGTGTATAACACTACCACAGTTAGTCAAGAGGCTACTCAGGACCAAATGTCACCAGCTCAGAGACTGTTACTAAATGCTAAAGTCTGTCTGTGTATAACACTACCACAGTTAGTCAAGAGGCTACTCAGGACCAAATGTCACCAGCTCAGAGACTGTTACTAAATGCTAAAGTCTGTCTGTGTATAACACTACCACAGTTAGTCAAGAGGCTACTCAGGACCAAATGTCACCAGCTCAGAGACTGTTACTAAATGCTAAAGTCTGTCTGTGTATAACACTACCACAGTTAGTCAAGAGGCTACTCAGGACCAAATGTCACCAGCTCAGAGACTGTTACTAAATGCTAAAGTCTGTCTGTGTATAACACTACCACAGTTAGTCAAGAGGCTACTACTCAGGACCAAATGTCACCAGCTCAGAGACTGTTACTAAATGCTAAAGTCTGTCTGTGTATAACACTACCACAGTTAGTCAAGAGGCTACTCAGGACCAAATGTCACCAGCTCAGAGACTGTTACTAAATGCTAAAGTCTGTCTGTGTATAACACTACCACAGTTAGTCAAGAGGCTACTCAGGACCAAATGTCACCAGCTCAGAGACTGTTACTAAATGCTAAAGTCTGTCTGTGTATAACACTACCACAGTTAGTCAAGAGGCTACTCAGGACCAAATGTCACCATCTCAGAGACTGTTACTAAATGCTAAAGTCTGTCTGTGTATAACACTACCACAGTTAGTCAAGAGGCTACTCAGGACCAAATGTCACCAGCTCAGAGACTGTTACTAAATGCTAAAGTCTGTCTGTGTATAACACTACCACAGTTAGTCAAGAGGCTACTCAGGACCAAATGTCACCAGCTCAGAGACTGTTACTAAATGCTAAAGTCTGTCTGTGTATAACACTACCACAGTTAGTCAAGAGGCTACTCAGGACCAAATGTCACCAGCTCAGAGACTGTTACTAAATGCTAAAGTCTGTCTGTGTATAACACTACCACAGTTAGTCAAGAGGCTACTCAGGACCAAATGTCACCAGCTCAGAGACTGTTACTAAATGCTAAAGTCTGTCTGTGTATAACACTACCACAGTTAGTCAAGAGGCTACTCAGGACCAAATGTCACCAGCTCAGAGACTGTTACTAAATGCTAAAGTCTGTCTGTGTATAACACTACCACAGTTAGTCAAGAGGCTACTCAGGACCAAATGTCACCATCTCAGAGACTGTTACTAAATGCTAAAGTCTGTCTGTGTATAACACTACCACAGTTAGTCAAGAGGCTACTCAGGACCAAATGTCACCATCTCAGAGACTGTTACTAAATGCTAAAGTCTGTCTGTGTATAACACTACCACAGTTAGTCAAGAGGCTACTCAGGACCAAATGTCACCAGCTCAGAGACTGTTACTAAATGCTAAAGTCTGTCTGTGTATAACACTACCACAGTTAGTCAAGAGGCTACTCAGGACCAAATGTCACCATCTCAGAGACTGTTACTAAATGCTAAAGTCTGTCTGTGTATAACACTACCACAGTTAGTCAAGAGGCTACTCAGGACCAAATGTCACCATCTCAGAGACTGTTACTAAATGCTAAAGTCTGTCTGTGTATAACACTACCACAGTTAGTCAAGAGGTTACTCAGGACCAAATGTCACCATCTCAGAGACTGTTACTAAATGCTAAAGTCTGTCTGTGTATAACACTACCACAGTTAGTCAAGAGGCTACTCAGGACCAAATGTCACCAGCTCAGAGACTGTTACTAAATGCTAAAGTCTGTCTGTGTATAACACTACCACAGTTAGTCAAGAGGCTACTCAGGACCAAATGTCACCATCTCAGAGACTGTTACTAATTGCTAAAGTCTGTCTGTGTATAACACTACCACAGTTAGTCAAGAGGCTACTCAGGACCAAATGTCACCAGCTCAGAGACTGTTACTAAATGCGATAGTCTGTCTGTGATAACACTACCACAGTTAGTCAAGAGGCTACTCAGGACCAAATGTCACCAGCTCAGAGACTGTTACTAAATGCGATAGTCTGTCTGTGATAACACTACCACAGTTAGTCAAGAGGCTACTCAGGACCAAATGTCACCAGCTCAGAGACTGTTACTAAATGCTAAAGTCTGTCTGTGTATAACACTACCACAGTTAGTCAAGAGGCTACTCAGGACCAAATGTCACCATCTCAGAGACTGTTACTAAATGCTAAAGTCTGTCTGTGTATCACACTGCACTGAAATAATTCTTAGGCCGGTTAAATCGACAAAGGTGCCAGATTAGTCGTATACATCTAATGGTACGCGTGGAAGATGCTACGTAAATACTTTATTTGAAACCCAACAAGTTGGATATAGCCAAAGGTGTAAGAGAGTTATTTTACATCATACAACTAATCATTAATTATTAACTTACCTAATAAATAGAGATTTTCATTTATTGATAGGATAATTTTTGGAAACATAAATAACTTCCTAACTCTGTCAATGATTACCTAACTCAGATATGATCATCATTTAATTTATTATAAAAGCCCTAAGAACGATAATTTTACTTTTTCAACTTATTTGTCTCGTTCGTATTTACACTTAAACAAAGGTCGTTTTATGTTATTTAATATTGGATAATTTATAAAATCGAGTAGCTCTTCGCTTGCACGGAAACATTTCAAAACTTCTAGGAAGGAACATAAATAGATTTTAACAAGAAATAATAAGAATACATGAATAAAGCAGTTTTAATGATAAAGTTGGGCGATAATAATAATCAAGTAAAAGTGTAATTGAATTAATTTATCAGTTGAAAAGTTTTTGCTGTCTTTTGATGAGGTAAAGCAAAAGTAATGGAAATACTCTTTAAAACAACGGGACGTTTGTAATTAAAACAGAAAGTGACACTTCGTTAAATCTTGCCGTTTGCTCGTGTTTATTGCTCAGGGCTCACTGATACTACAGTGAAACTTTTATAAGAAAGTAAAGAATTTGCTAAGGTGAATATATATATATTTGTATTTTTTTTATAAAGGTGATAGAGATCAACGAGATAAACAGATATACTATCACACAGTTTAAGTTTAACGTTCTCTACACGTCAGATACCAGACGCTGCAATAAAAGAAAGGTGAACCGAAGCTAAACTAAAAGTTTAATTGGATTAACCCTTCCTCCCATACCCACGTTATGTGTAGAAATCTTGGTTGTATTGCTCCACCGTGCTTAGAGATCGTGACTATCACATCCTAGTGCACTCAATTGTGTACCTGATGAGACAATGAGACTACCATTTCACCTATTTATAAGTGTCTCTGATGTAGAAACTATGTAAATGCCATGAATTATAGGTCAGAGCTGTTTATTGCAGATTTGTTTCTCTCCACGTGATCGTGTTACCCAGCCATGAATTATAGCTCAGAGCTGTTTACTGCAGATTTATTTCTCTCCACGTGATCATGTTACCCAGCCATGACTGATAGCTCAGTGCTGTTTACTGCAGATTCGTTTCCCTCCACGTGATCGTGTTACCAAGCCATGAATGATAGCTCAGAGCCGTTTACTGCAGATTTGTTTCCCTCCCCGTGATCGTGTTACCCAGCCATGAATGATAGCTCAGAGCCGTTTACTGCAGATTTGTTTCCCTCCACGTGATCGTGTTACCAAGCCATGAATGATAGCTCAGAGCCGTTTACTGCAGATTTGTTTCCCTCCCCGTGATCGTGTTACCCAGCCATGAATGATAGCTCAGAGCTGTTTACTGCAGATTTGTTTCCCTCCACGTGATCGTGTTAAACAGCCATTTAAAATAACTGAGAGCGGACTACTATAAATTTGTTTCCCTCCCCGTGATCGTGTTACCCAGCCATGAATGATAGCTCAGAGCCGTTTACTGCAGATTTGTTTCTCTCCACGTGATCGTGTTACCCAGCCATGAATTATAGGTCAGAGCTGTTTATTGCAGATTTGTTTCTCTCCACGTGATCGTGTTACCCAGCCATGAATTATAGGTCAGAGCTGTTTATTGCAGATTTGTTTCTCTCCACGTGATCGTGTTACCCAGCCATGAATTATAGGTCAGAGCTGTTTACTGCAGATTTGTTTCTCTCCACGTGATCGTGTTACCCAGCCATGAATTATAGGTCAGAGCTGTTTATTGCAGATTTTTTTCTCTCCACGTGATCGTGTTACCCAGCCATGAATGATAGCTCAGAGCCGTTTACTGCAGATTTGTTTCTCTCCACGTGATCGTGTTACCAAGCCATGAATTATAGGTCAGAGCTGTTTATTGCAGATTCGTTTCCCTCCCCATGACCGTGTTACCCAGCTATTTAAGATACCTGAGTGCGGTTTACTATAGATTTGCTTTCCTCCCCGTGATTGTGTTACCCAGCTATTCAAGTTACCTGAGAGGTGCTTTATGCAAATTGGTTTCCCTCCCCGTGATCTTGTTAACTAGCCGGTCAAGATACTTAGGAGCTGTTTACTTCAGATTTGTTTTTCTCCCCATGACTATAATACACATCTGTTTAAGATACGTGAGAGCTGTTTAATGTAAATTGTTTCCCTCCCCGTGACAACATCTCTACCGCAGTATTTTGTTGACTTTTAATGAAGAATGCCTCACTGTCAGAGCTGGAGATTAGGGAATAATCCTGAAACTGGGGAAAATAACTGTTTCCAAGTTACCAACAAGAACTTAACGAAATTTTACATTTTTACCTTAAAGTTTCATTTAGTTACTAATTTTAACTAATACACAGGTATTCTCTCCTGTATACAGGTTCTTAAATTTTATGATTTACTTTAATGGGGATTTTTAACGGCAATGACGTTTTACTTTCTACTTTATACGTTAAGAGTAAAAGAAAAAAAACCCAGTTGCAAACTGGAAAAGGTTCGTTATTTGGATATGGTAGACTGTGATTGATAGGTAATTGATCAATCACACTACGTTAATATATACATAACATGTTTATTATGAATTATGAAAAAGGTAATGATGAGCCATTGTCTCTTTTACAGGAATACAATTATCCTCCGTCAAATAACTGCCACGTGCCAATTGACATTTTAATTCACATTCATAATACTAAATAATTTGTGTTATACTCAAAGGCATCTATCAGTTTTTGATACCAGGAATAATATTTCATTTATAATTACAACCAAAGTGAGATTGAACCTGTTTTGGTAAAAGTTTATTAACCATATATTTATATTAATGAAACGAGAAATATTGTCTGTGTCACATAAATGATCGATCTCACTGTGTTAAACAGGATTCAGGATTATGGCCGCCTATACAGAATAAGAATATAAATAACTTATTAAAGTATCATAATTAATAAGATTGTCTGTGTCACATAAATGATCGATCTCACTGTGTTAAACAGGATTCAGGATTATGGCCGCCTATACAGAATAAGAATATAAATAACTTATTAAAGTATCATAATTAATAAGATTGTCTGTGTCACATAAATTATCGATGTCATTGTGTTAAACAGGATTCAGGATTATGGCCGCCTATACAGAATAAGAATATAAATAACTTATTAAAGTATCGTAATTAATAAGATTGTCTGTGTCACATAAATTATCGATGTCATTGTGTTTAACAGGATTCAGGATTATGGCCGCCTATACAGAATAAGAATATAAATAACTTATTAAAGTATCATAATTAATAAGATTGTCTGTGTCACATAAATGATCGATCTCACTGTGTTAAACAGGATTCAGGATTATGGCCGCCTATACAGAATAAGAATATAAATAACTTATTAAAGTATCATAATTAATAAGATTGTCTGTGTCACATAAATTATATCGATGTCATTGTGTTTAACAGGATTCAGGATTATGGCCGCCTATACAGAATAAGAATATAAATAACTTATTAAAGTATCATAATTAATAAGATTGTCTGTGTCACATAAATTATCGATGTCATTGTGTTTAACAGGATTCAGGATTATGGCCGCCTATACAGTATAAGAATGTAAATAACTTATCAAGGTATTATATTTAATAATATTATATGGAACAAGCTTACGAAATGTAATATATATTTTTGTTTTAACAATAGAAGGCATGAGTTTCAACAAGAGTATATTTTTTATATAGAGAGTGGTTTTTCCTTTGTAGTTTTACACTTTTTAACTGTCTTGCATTTTACAATAACCATTAGCTATTATGTTTTTAATTTTATTTGTTTTGTACTCTTGACGTGAAGCATTATTTAAAAAGTTAGTTGATCGAAAAGTTCTTGAAACACATATCATTTAGTAAAATACAAATGACGTATTTGGGTAAAAGAAAGTTTTTCCGGACAATTCTCCAATTTTCGCTGTTTTTCTCATTCTAATGGCTAATATCCTAGAATAATGCAGAGTAAGATCTTCCATGTACAGACTCTTATCACAAAAAAAGATTCGTAATTTGCAGAGCGGTATTATATTTTGAGGTAGGTCAGTTTAAGTCACATCGTAACGATTAAGTGTTATTTTAAAATACTAAGTAATTAATTTACATATATATTTTTATTTTATAATAATTATTTGTAGTATACGGATACATTTCGTATAAATTAACGAGTAACATCTGAATGTATAATAAAATTAAACAAAATTTGAATATTTTAATGTTAAAAAGCCTGATCAAAACTCTCATACTTTTGAATACCTAGTATTGGTAACTATTACAAGATTATATTTATTATTAATCGAAAATCAAATAATACGATAAACTACATAGAAGAACCATAAAAGTGCTATTTTCCAGAAAAAAACATTAATTTTCGACTTGTTTTCTGTTTATTAAGATTTATTAATACTAAAACCGTAATTAAGTACAAATGATATTTTGTAATACTATAAAATCTGATTTTGCAGTTAATGTTGGGAGTTTTTAATTGTACATCTCACAACAAAGTTGTAGTCATTTATACAAACGTTTATATGTTATATGTTCATGACGTCCTCAGACATGGCAGAAATGTTGTACCGTTTCTTCACAATCAGCAGTACAGATTGCGTTCGACAAATACGAGCATGTCCAGTCTTATCATGTTCTTGTGTACACTGTAGCTGTTTAAACTCTTGTCTGTGAAAGTAGCACTTGACCTTGTACTGAACCGACTCTGTTCCTTGTTCTGTTCGATGGGATCCTGGTACCGGCCAGTGGCCATTAGATATAAGGCACAGAGAAGCGTCTACTTCCTCTTTCTAATACGTTCTAATAATAATATCTGACTAAATTAAACAACTACTGTAACATTTAACCATACATATTTCTTCAAAAGATTGAACTAACACCTAGTTATTGTTTGAATAAAAATTTAAATTTATAGGTATAGTATAATCTTTTAAATCTTAGTCGAATGAATGAAACATTTTGGGTCTGCCAAATACATTGCAGCAGAGTGAAATTTGGAATATAATGTATTTTTTCAAAATAATTTTACTTTTCTCATGGGCGATATGATAATGTGCCAGTAGATATGAATATGGCGGTTCTAGCTCACTTTTGGGACAGACAGAAATTCCATACAAAATACTGTTTAAAGGACAATAAACGAATCTGTAAAATCAAACAGTAAGGCGGTTCTAGCTCACTTTTGGGACAGTCAGAAAATCAACGTAAAATACTGTTTAAAGGACAATAAACTAATCTGTAACTCACGAATGAAAAATTAACCGAATCTATAGCTGTTTTACTGTTCATTGTAGGCTTCTAATTTCTAAGCTGTTTTAATGAAAAAATCCAGAAATCTTAATAAAAGATCTATAAACGGAAATAATGAAATTTGCTAACAATCACTCGAGAAACCGGGGAGAATGTGAGTAAAAAAAACCGCATTCTTTTCACGAGGTTCTTCATTTACTTTCTCCAAATGTACTATAAAATCATCAAAGATTTCAGGTTTAAAGTCGTAGTCAAATTCAATGTCTAAATAGTGAAAGATTATAGGTAAAATCTTCTCATAATAAACGTGTGTATTTAAACCTACAAACCTAATGTATTCTTTGAAAAGGAAAATAATTTTGTCAACGGTTCCAAGAGATAAGTAAAAATTTTTGTTCTTTTTTCTAAATTCTGAGACAAATTTTGTTTGCTTCTTATCTCCATATTGTAATTTTCTAAGCAGATTATTCAAATGTGTTAGCTTATTTCGAAATTTCTTAGGTTTAGGTCTTTCATACAAAATTAAATTACAATCTCTACAAACTAATCTTTTATCAATAATTTCTCCTCTATTATAACACTTGTAACAGTTGGCATTATACTCTTCCATTTACAAAAAAAAGAATAAATGGAAGCTATGGAACTAAGTCTGCCGAGATATAAATTTTTCAGCGCAAATGTTTATGTTTATATTTCAACTACCGAGATAAAAAGAAATGATTTTATTTTATTATTCAACTATTTAGGATATTTTGTCTATGATTACAAAGATTATTACGGAAGAAATCGAGATTTTTCATCAGCGAAAGAGTATATTTTTAAAGTTTTAGAAGGAATGAAAGAGAACAATATGAACATCATTAACTACTGAATTTCTCTAATATCGTTCTTAATCACATCATAGGCTAAAAATTTCTCAGAAACCACAACCACATAACAAATCGCGTTTGTAACAGCATTTTGAAAATCCATATTGATAATTATATCGTTCTTTGAACTAGAAATATTTGTCAAACTCTTTGTTGTATCAATGACATAAATGGGTCTATTTGCTATAAATTCTTTGGGGTTGTAATACATTTCCATATTTTTGTAGTAAACTTTCTTAAAATCTTGATACATCTGATACATGATTCTGAAAAGACCACCGGAAATGTTTAAATTTTTGTAATTCATCTGGATAATAAGAACCGTTCAATTTTACTCTGATATTTTTTACATCCAAACTATCAAACTTTGAAGGATTTTTTTCTTGATTATTCTGTCTATCTGTTTGAAAACCAATGATAACGAACTTGGGATTGAAGATATTTCTATAAATATTTGTGATATCGAACGAATAAGTTGTTCCGGAAATACCTTTTTGTTCAATACATTGCCAATCTAGAAAATTAAACGTGATGTTTTGAGATTTTATAATTTCATCAATCAACTGAATTTTACTCGTGGTTTTGTAATCAATCATCGGAACTCTAATGAAAAACTCGTTAATTGTAATTTTGCCATCAACAGGCATAACATTTCCAGTTGCAGTCTTCAGAATCACATCATCGTCTTCAGCTCTTATGAAACTAATGTAAAATCCACCTTTATAGATCGGAATAGTAACATTTTCAAAGAATCCTAAGCCGAAATGTGCTAAATCACCGACCGCTTCAAATTGTCCAAATTTAAAAGTTGATTCAAAACTGTTTGAAAATACATCACTTTTGGAATAACAAATGGTTCCTTTAATAGTGCTTAATTGACCACAGTTTTCGACTTCTTCTATCAATTTATTGTGTTTTCTTACTTCAATCTTAGAAAATAAAAACGGTATAAAATTATCGATTAATCTAACATTATCAGTTCCAAGATATGCTTGACCATCTTGTTTTGTTAAAGTTCCAGAAATATAAAACTGGAAGTTAGACGAGCAAAAGTTATCTCCAAAATCAATATTAAACTCAGTTCTTTTATTCGGTTCATTCAAATGTTGTTTACTAATTGGATAGAAATTTTTAAACTCCGCCCTTTCAATATCGCCTGAATACTTTTTGTAGTCCACCATTTAATAAGAGAAAATTTAGAAATTTTAAACATCATGTATCATTTTTTCATCGATCTAATGTACGTTTTTATAAGAAAAGATATAAATTAGAGTCATTTTTTTAATGATCTACTTCGTCATATTCAGGATTCTGTTCCTTAAATTTTGCGATCTCGGTCACATATTTCAATAAAATCTGCACAGGATAGTAACCGCTATCTATAATATTGTTCCAATCAACTGTATCTTTATTTTCATCCAAAAATTTTATACTCAAGTGTTGATAGAGACAAAGAACAGACATATGATCTTTTAATTGATAATGTATATTTTCTTGAATGAACTCTGGGGACAGATTTTGATATTTTGCAATGTTATACCAATTCAATTTGTTTACGTATAATCTCATCATATCTTCGGATAATTCATATTTTTGAGAAATGTCATCCCAATGTTCTTTTTTCAAATCTCTTTCGTGTTGCATTATAAAAAGATCGAAAGCACTGTAATGTCCCGCCATCTCTATTTATTAAGAAAAAATTTCAAGTTTTTATAAATTGACTCTTTTTTGCGTTACATTCAGCACATTTTCCAGAAATTCTCTTAACTCCATTGATATTTGCATAGTATTTTATATCATTTGTTTCAGTTTTTGCCTTACACCTCACACAGTATATGAGCGCCATTTATATAAGGAAATTTTATCATGCATAAAACCCTACGCGAATACCTATTTCAGTAAGATCTTCCTCCATATTATTAAGTTTTTTTTCTAATTTTTGAAATTTGACAGCATAAGAATCATTGTATTCAACAAATTTATGACCAATATTCTCAAAAGTTTTCGTAGCATCTAAACTAAACTTATCAAAAGACTCTTTAAAATTAGTAAGTTTTTCATTAATTTCACCAACATCGTCTACTGATCTTCTATTTCTGGCTTCTAACTTGTCATAGACTTCTGTTGTAAAATCTTTAACATGCTGTTTATGATTCTCATAATTTTGTTTTAGTTCATTAAACATTTTAATAGGATCTTCTAATTGAATCATTACAACAACATCAAATGGATTAATTCCTTTACTAACACCGCTAATTCTTTTTCCTTTAAAATCTAAGGCGTTTTTAACATTCGGATCATGTAAATCAACAATATCGATGTTTTCTGATAATTTTAGAGGTTTTAAAATTTGTTCTTTAACAACAACATCATGTTTGTCAATACCAGGTCGAACACCGACAATTCTTTTTTTATTAGCCAAACTAACATAATTCTTTTCAACTTTGATCGCTTCAGTAATTTTATCAGATTTTTCGATATGAGACATTAAATTGGTAAATAATTTTTTTTACACCATCATCAACTTCTTTTTCCAATGTTTTTATTTTATCAGCAACTTCATTTGAACTCATGAAATTTGCAAGTTTGTTATCATATTCTGCTTTAAAATCTTCAATCTCGACAGCAAACATATCTGAATCTGGAAGGTTTTGTAATACATTTTCTAACTTGTTATCAAACTCATTTCTCAAACTATCAAAATTCAAACTATTATCTACATTTTGAATAATTTGTGTTCCAAATACGTCAAAAATATTTTGTGAATCCATATTTATTAAGCAATAATTTGTTAACAACTTCTTTAAAATCTTTACCATTACTCAGTTCATTCAAAACAAAAACACATAAATGACCACAAATTGGGGGATCTTTATAGTCTTGAATCTGAGAATCATTGTAGTAGACGCTTGATTTTTTCAAATATTTAATCAAATCTATAGGTGGTTTGTCCTCAATTCTTCCATACGAATCAAAATAAGATGTATTCTTATCATTTTTATAATAACAAATCCAATGCGTTTCCAATTCCCATAATCGAGTCTAAATTCACAATTCCACATTCAAATTTCTTAACTTTTTCAGGTAATGTATCTCTCATGAAGATTCCTCTAAAATGTTTAATATTTTTGCAGATTTCTCTTCCAATTCCCCGAATGTTAAAGGTTCAAATTTTTTTTCCGATGTTTGATTTCACGTAATTCAAAGTTTTTTCATCTAATCCAGATCCTGTAACATCTTCCAACTCTTTATCTAACCAATTTAAAATGTTTCGAACAATAGGAATCACATCTTTTTTAACGATTGGAGCAGCTTTACGAACATAAGGAACAACATTTTTAACAACTGGAATATTTTCTCCAAAATCTAATAAATCTTTCAAAAGTCCACCATTTTTAAGTTCTTTCAACTGATTATAAGAAAATTCTATTCTGGTTCCTTTATTGTTTTTCTTATGTTTTTCGAGTTTATTGTATTGTCTATTTGTTAAAAATATCTTATCTTCGCCATTTTTTAGTTGATCTATTTTAAATTGAATACTAACGGGTATTTTTTTCTTAAAAGCGGATTTTATTTTTTCTTTCTGATTTTTGCTGAAATTTACGTTCACCTCCATTTATATAGTTAAAATTTCAAGTTCTCTTCAATTCCCATTCCTAGTTTTCTCTTCAAAAACATTGCTCCAACTGTTGGAAGTGCAACAAATCTTTCACCTAAACTAGCATCTTTTGATAAAAAAAAATCTATCCATTGCCTTATCTTGCAAAACTTTATCTGCTATATGTCTGGAATTTGTGTCACTATGTTTTGCATAAAAAATATCGTGTTCCATAGCAGCTTGATCTAATTTATTTATACCAGGATCTCCTCTTTGTAGTCTTTTTTCGAGTTTTGTGCCAGGCCCCAGATACTGATAAGTTGGTACGTGTAATTCAAAAGGTAAATTGTTGATAAAATCATTCAAAAGTCCGCTACCTTCAATCATAGATGAACTTATTGCTGGCAAAACTCGCTTTAAATATTTAATTCCATCAGGTTTTTCAATCAATTCATCAAGTTTGTTCGAAATAAAATCTTTAATCGCTTTCTTTTCGTTCAAAAAATTGTTGTTTCCAGCCTTCTCTTGAGCATAAATATAATTAATAATTCCATCGAGTTTTGTCAAATCGTCGATATATCTGTACTCAATCTTATTATCATTGTATTTTCTTACACCTGATCCTTCGATTCGTTTTTCCCAAATTGGTTTAATCAAATTGATATATTTTTTACCTCTACTTGACTTAAGCTTCTTAGTAGATGGATCATTATTTTTGTAAATTGAGTCAGATTCCCATAAAATTTCTGTATACTTTTTCAAATCTTCTTCAGAATATAAATTATCTTTTGGAACGTCATTGTCTGTTAATAATCTCCATAAACCTTGAGTACCTTCGTACATTTTTTCATTAATAATTATATCATTTTGTTCAAAATTCACGGGCAAATTTCCAATCATAAAACTTTTCTTTTTTCTGTCCCAATACAAACCAAATTTATCATCCTTTGCTCTAGGAAGAAATTTTTTACCAATTTCACCAATTATTATATCCGTTGTTCCAGGACTTATTGGTTCAACTATGGTAGAGTCTTCAATGATTCGAGGTCTAAATGGTGTTGAAGATGGTAATTTTGGCAATTCAAACTCAGATTCTGGTATCGAAATATCGGCAAATTGTCGTACAACTGGAACCAAATTCATTAAATTTTGATTATCGCTTAAAACATTTTCAATTTTGCCCTCAACATTTTTTATTGCAGAAGTTACAGGTTGATTAATTTTTTGAATAAGTTCTTGTTCTTCTTCATCAATTCGAATCTGTTCTTTAAATTCTTTGATTAATTTCTTTTCGATTTGATCAAGTTTTTTCGCTTCTTCAGAAGTTACGTTCACCATTTATTTAGGAAAATTTTGAAACGTGGAACACGAAACGTGGAACGTAAAACGTGAACGTGGAACGTAAAACGTGAACGTGGAACGTAAAAACGTGAACGTGGAACGTAAAACGTGAACAGATTTACCGTTTTTCAGTTGTTTTCATAATGTAAAATAAAAAGTAAAGATAATGTAAAAATAATTGTAACAAATATTTTATCAAGTAGATTTGCCAGACCACTGAGCAGCATTTATATTAGAAAATTTATTCAAATATTTACCATTTTTAGGCTTCAAAGTTAGATTAATAGTTAAAAATCCGTAGTCTTCCTTCCAAATTTTATCACATAACTCAATAAAGTGGTTAAAACTCATATCAGATCCCACATAATTGTTATAAATCTTTCTCGAATAGTGATCATCTTGCTTAAAAATACACAACATATTCAAATTATTTCTAATAACTTGTTTATCAACCTTTGAAAAGCATTGGGAAAGATAGATACAAGAGATATTTTTGTGACGAGACATTACGAAATATTCCTTAATAACGTCTTGATTTTCTAAAATACAGTCATCAAAAACGATTAACGAATTGGGTTTACACTCGCTTAATGGAACTATGTCCTCAGAGGCATTATAAAAATGTGATACCTTTTTGCTTAAGTTTTTCTCAATATTTTCAAATCTTTCTTGCAATTTTTTATAAGCGTCTTGTTCTAAAGATTTACTAAAAACATACAAATTGGAATAAGGAATCAACCTATTGTAGATAAAATTCAATAATAAAGTTGTTTTTTCCACATCCACTTGAACCAACAATTAACAATCTGATTGGTTGATCTTTCTTATTTTCTTCAAACGTTTGAAGTTTTATCTGATCTTTTTGCTTTAAAAATTTCTCCATTTAAATAGAAGATTTTCATCTTGAAGCAACGCTTGCGAAAATGAAGCTGTTCAAGTTGACTTCAGAAAGCTCTAAATTAGTTTTAAACTTGGAACATCCTATACACTTAGAGGAAGAATCAAATTATTTTATCGGTTTAAGCGGTTTTTATTCTGACAATTTTGTAATAAATATTAGTGAAAGTTCTCCTTATTGTATAGGATTTAGTGAGAAGAACATAACAAAATATTATGGTTTAAACAAAGGATATTATACTTTCGATCAAATTAAAAATTCACTTAAAAATTATCTAAAAACATTCAAACAATCAGATAAATCTTTAAACTTTGACGAAAACAAGTTTGAAATGCAAAAAAATTATCTCTCTAATAAAATTCAAATAAAATCACCAGTAAGAATAATGTTTTCAGCAATTATTGTAGATTTGTTAGGGTTTGTTCAAGAAACTATTGAGCCAAATCAGGTATATTTAGGAAATAAAACGCCAAAATTTAGACCGTTCGATGTAATTGAAGTACATTGTATTGTAATCTCGTTGAACCTAGTTTTGAAAATCATACCGAACATTTACACAAAGAATCTGAAATTTTGTACACTTTTTTCCCAAATGTTGCTTATGGATCAAAAATCAGTGAAAAACCGAATGAAATTGATTATATTCCAATTAGAAAAAATATTAAAAGAATTCAAAAAAATCGTTCTAACTATACAAGACTCTGAGGGAAATTTAATAAATAATGAGAGTAAAACAACAATATATTTAAGATTGTCGAAAGAATGATGAATCAAGGGGGAACGAATCGTTCTTACCTTCAAACTTTCAAAACGAGTTGATAATGATGATAAATACCAATACTTTTATCTAAAAGATAAGGTAGCCCTCGAGGGCCACCTCACAAATATTCACAAAAAATACGAATAAAGACAATGTTAAAGAAAAATACAAAAAAAGCTTTGAAAACATAGATTCTGACAAGGGTATCGAATCGCGACTCTTTCAAAATCTTCATCCTGACCCTGTTTTCATCAATGAATCAGGACTTTATACTCAAAATAAAAATTGCTTGTTAAATTTTATTTCTATCTAAATGGAGTCAGTTGTAGACCTACTTAATAATCAACTAAAATTCAATAACAAACATATCTTTACGATTGTTGACGAAAACAATGTGATCTGGTTTAAGGCTAAAGACGTAGCAAAAATTCTAGAATATGAAAATACTATGCAAACGATCAGAATAAACGTTGACGAAGATGATAAAAACTTCTATTTTAATCTAAATATAAGGGGGGCTATAAATAGCTTACCTTCAAACTTCCAAAATAACACTGTTTTCGTTAATGAATCTGGGCTTTATTCTCAAAATAAAAATTACTAGTTAAATTTTTTCTATCTAAATGGAGTCAGTTGTGAATCTACTCAAATTCAATAATAAAGAAATTTTAACATTTGTTGACGAAAATAATGAATTTTGGTTTTAAGGCGAAAGATGTTGCAGAGGTGTTAGAATATAAAGATACGAAGAAAGCAATTAAAGAACATGTCAAAGAAAAATATAAAAAAAGCTTCGAAAACATACATTCTGAAGGTAGGGGTGATTCGCCCCCGCCTTCAAACTTTCAAAAAAACACTGTTTTCATCAATGAAGCAGGCATATATTCTTTAATCTTGAAATCTAAAATGAAAATAGCAGAAATGTTTCAAGATTGGGTTTTAGAAGAAGTTTTACCAAGTATTCGTAAATTTGGTGTGTACAAACTTGAAAACAAGATTAAATATTTAGAGGACGAAGTTAAACACTTGCAAATGAAAGATGAAATAAAAACGGAAATAATCGCAAAACAAAGTGTAAAAATTGACTTAATGAAACCAGACCTTGTTTGTAAAGATTTTGCTAAGAAAAAACACCATGTTTTTGTATTAATTAAGAAGAATCACATGTGGGAATATCCTTATTACGTTATCAGAGCTCAAAAGAGAGAAATACCGAGAAGATTGAAAGAACTTGAAATTGATTACCCAGAAATGGAAATTTTATTAAGACAAGGAGATCCAAATAGTATAAATCTCTACAACCAAATGAAAGAATCTTTGAATATTTTTATACAACGGAAATCATTTTACTACAAATATGGCAGAATCTCGACTGATTTATAGAATATCTAAATTACACGATGAAAATGTTACTCAATTTTACTAAAAACTCTTGAATTATGATATTTTGTTTGTAAATGTTTTTGATAATTATTTAACCATTTTATAGTTCTTCCACATTCACATTGAGTATCTTCATAATATAATCTATGGTGATTCTTCTTTACACAATCTTTACAATATGAGTCTTTCTTATCTCTACTATAGGGATGACTATTAAACTCTGAAATTTTTTTAGTTTCTTTACATTTAAGACATTCTTTCTCTTCCAAAGTTAATTTTTCTATTTTATCATACAGCTCTTTATGATACTTCCTATAACAATCTTTACAATTATAAATAATTCCATCTTTTCTACTTTTATCTTTATAAAAAGCTTCAAAACCTTTTATTTCTTTGCACATTGAACATTTCTTTTGAGCCTCCATTTATATAGAAAAAATCTTTGACTTTCTCAATTCATATTCATAAAACTTTCCGGTTTATTTCTTCATTATTTAAATCTTTTATACTATAAGTTACAGGATCTGTGTTATTAATTTGATAAATCACAAAGATTTCTCTTGACCAATTGTTCTTATATTTGTTCGAAAATGTTTGTTTTTTACTAACAATTCTTACATGATCATTGACTTTAAATTTAGTTTTCGTGTGAATTTCTGGTGGAACATACTTAAAAACCGACTCTAATAACTCTTTTTCTGCATCTTTATCTACGTCTTTAGGCTTCATTTTGATTGTGCTATGAAAACAGTATCGTTATATTTCTTTACGATTTCTTGAAGAATATCGATCCATTTAAAGTTTTTATTAATCTCAAAAATTACTTTCATTCTCTTCATTTTGAGTTCTGTTATATCTCTCTACAATACTTGATTTCTCTTCGTTTTCAGTATGATAAATCTTAATGTTGTATTTCCTCAAAACATCGTTTAAATTCTTTATTTTTAAACTCTAAACCCTTATCTGTATGAAGTAAGTTAGGAGGTTTGTGATTGATCCTTATGGCATCTTTTACTATATCTTCGAAGGCTTTTGAAACATCTTTACAGTTTTTTCTTTTGATAGCTCTTGACCAAGCATATTTTGAGAAAGTATCAATAACATTTAACATATACTTAAATCCATCATTTTGATCTGAATAGTTAGACATTATAACTAAATCTGCTGCCCATAAATCGTCAATTCCTAAAGTTATAATTTTTCTCTTTTTAAACTTTTTTCGTACTGGTGCATGAATTTCTCTAGCTTCAATCTCGATTTCTTCCTTATTCTTAGATTCTTTCTTTACTTGTTTTTCATTTGGATTCTTTATAAATTTACTCTTATTTGTCTTACATTTTGAACATTTTGCTGCAATTCTATACAACCCGTTTTGAGTTTGAACGATTTTAGAATCTATATTTTTCGTTTTTTTCTTGCATTTGTGGCAGTGAATCAAATCATCTTCCATTTACATGTCAAAGTTTCCAAGTTTATTTAACTCATCTAATATATTAGATTTTGCTTCGCCTTTATATCCATACGGTACTGTATCGATCTTATTTTCTAGGACATTTCTCTTATCATCTTTAGCGTTCAGTGCCAGCTTGTTTATGGTGATGGTATACAATTCATGTTTATAGCTTTTTATTACAGTCATCTCCCTAAATTCTTCTTTATCTTCGAACAAACATCTCTTTAAGTTTTCGATATTTATTGTTTTATTTACAACGCTTCTCTTAATTCCTTTACACCTAACTGGGTTTTTATCTAGATATTTGTACGAGTACATCTTAGACCTTAAACCACAAAATTCTTCTAAAACTTCGCTATTTAACTCATCTTTGAATTTCCCTATTACCTTCTTATTTTTAGTCGTGAAACATTCATGATCTTTTGGATAATCACTTGTATCAAAGTCATCTATATTTTCTTTAATAATTTTAAAAGGATCTCGTTTCAATTCTAGAAAATAACTGTCTGTATCCATGTAACACAGATTCAAATCTGGATCAAACTTCTTTAATTTGTTGTAATAAAACTCGTACATTAGCAATTTTGAGAGGTCGAGAACTGAAAATCCTATGTAAATCGGTTTGTTAAATTTAACCTTTTGTTTGTACATGTGACTCGCTATACAGTTGTCGTCAAAGATGTTAAAGCATTTGAAGTTCGTTTTCTTGGCCTGTTTCATTGAAAATTCTTCATTTCCTAGTCTAATATCACATCTGTTTCTCACATTTTCCATAGATTTTCCAAAAACTGAGTTGTTCATCAGCTTATAAAAGTCCTTTTCAAAGTCACTTGTAGCTTTGGTTTCTCATGTTTGTGTTAAAATCAATGTAATCTTTCATAAAAGGCTTCTGATCGAATGCAATAACTCTATTCACATGTTTCAAAATCATACCTTGTTCCAGATAGAATTTCAAATTTCTAGAATGAACAACATATTCAGTTTTATCCAGTAGAGTTGTGCAAAGTTTGTTGTTATAATGTTCTGGAGCAAGAGGCAAATCTTTATGATTTTCATGTAAATTCTTCGGATATTCTAGATCGACTTCGAGAATATAGCCATAATCTTCGTCGCCAGTGAGTTCCAAAATTGTTTCTTTCCAATCTGCTGTTGTATACGTTTTAGGATCCATCCACTTGATTTCGTTATATGGTAAATTTTGCATTAGGCCATACCCATAAAGGTTATTAGCATCGACGTACAACAAATAGTTTTCAGGCTTTGTCTTATCAAAATCTTTTAAATATTTGTTATTTGCTTTCACATATCGTTTAATACATTGAGAAATGCCTCCGCGAATACCTTTTTCGATCATCAAATACATATTATAATCACTAATTAATTGTAATTCTATATTCGTTAATTTTAACATAGCATCCCATGCAAGACTGGGAGCTGTTAGATAGTGTGCTGGATCAAGTTTATAGCAATTCAAACAAATATTCCTAAAATTTTCAAAGATATCAGCGAGCAATAGAACATCTTGAATGTTATAGAGATCAGAGTAATTTCCTAGATTTTTCTCTTTTAATTTATTCCATACATTTAAGTAGTGTTGAAAATCTTTCTCAGATATGCTCTCATCTGTCAAAAGTGAATAGAAATCTTGAATTCTCAATTCTTCTGTGTAATCAAGTTTTTCAATACTATCGATAAATTCGTAAGGAAATATGCCTTTTCCAGATAGAATTTTAAAGATTTCTTCTTCGTCATTTGGTTGTCTATCTAGAATTGCGTTCAGACCATCTTGTATAAAATGATTTGTATGTTTGAAGTCTTCTCTCTTTAGATTTTTAGCTAACTTTTCAATAGACGAGGCCATGAATCTGAACGTGTCTACGAAAGAAAACTTGATGAACTTTCTTGGTTTATCATCTTCAAACTCATATCCATATCCAGAATTTACAGAATAATTTATATATTTCTCATCTGTGTTTGCGATCAAATCAACATTACCATACTGTTTTGCCAACTCTTTTATGTACAAATGAGTATCGTAACATGACATATTGTGGCAGAAAACTGGAATATTCTGAGGAAATTTGAGATTCAAGTTACAAGATAAATGAGCTGAACCTCTAAATTTTACCTGTTAAATGACAATGATCTCGTACTTTTTTTCTTGTTTGATTATCAAAACCCTCACATTCACAAATATGGCAAAGATTTGAATTTTGATATGCAATTTCTTCTTCTTCGGTCAATTTCATAGGTATTTTATTCTTAGAATTATACTTTTTAGCTATGTATTTCGATAATTTATTAAGTTCTTCAAACAATTTTGCAGGAACATTTGGCAAATCTTCTTCATTTTTGGCTCGATAACATATCGGCTTGTACATACGATTGGTCACATTAGACACTAAGTATAGAGTAAAACCATATGGAATGTGCTTCTGAATCTTGGTTGTGATCGATTTTTGCGGATTGTTTTTGCATGTGGGAATCTTCTCTAATATGCTTTCAAAATCCATATAAATAACGTAAGGATGAGAAAATTTCTTTTGATAATTAATAAATGTTGTTGTTTGACCTGGAAACGGCATAATTGGCTTACAAACTTCGTGATTTTTACAAATTTCTAAATGGTCTGTTAAATCTCCAGATTTGTAGAAATGGCTTAAACATCTTCTGCATAGAAATTTTTTGTGTTCATGCTTAGATAACTGAGAGAAAACGAGCTTATTTAAATCTGTTATCAAAACATAATGAGATTTGTCTTCTTGTTTAACATACAATAAGTCAATGTTTAACTCAGCGTCGTATTTTTCAGAAATTTGTAATGGAACAATATTGAGTTTCTCATCATAACTGTAGATATTTATAGACATTTTTGGATATTTGTACTTGGAATTGTGACTTCGTTTTTCAAATAATTGTATATCTTTTAAGGACATTGGATACTCGAAACCTGAAAATATCTCGTCATTTACAAATTGTTCGTATTGTTTTGCTCTATCAGCATTCTTTTCGGGTTTTTCAATAGCGCATCGGATAGAATAAACAAAACAGAAATCATCTTTATTTTTGATATTAACACAAGCTTTCTTATCTTTGATTTTCTTTGGTAAATCGATATATGATCCTGCGTTCATAAATTCGTGTTTATTAAGGCTCAAAATCAGTTGTTTACAGCGTTTTAATGTCCATCCAGAACCTCGATTTGGATGATTTGTCTGTTCTCGATGTGTTAATTTATTAAATTGCTTAGTAATAAAGTCGTTTATGTCAAAGATTTCGTCTGCTTTTATAGTAAAGTACATTGGACAAGTTTGTGTTTCACCGTTCACTAAAGTACGTTCGTATTCGCATTCTAAAGAGAGATAGCCCTTCATATTTTTAACGGTTTCTTGAAATTTTTCGATTAAACTTTTAATTTCTGGACGCAAAATAGAAAGATATTTGTAAATTGACATGAAATTTTCATTTAAATTCGTTAAAATGTATTGCTTGAAAAGACCATGGATAGAGGATAAAACTTCTACATCAATGATATTTTCGGGTTTCTCATTAAGAGTTTTGTCAATTTCTTCGATCATTTCAGACTTAGTTTTATCGTTTGTTTCAATGGACAATTTCTCAGCGATTGATTGAATTTTTTCATCTTTAAATAGATTGAGATCTTTTTTAATTTCCTTAAAATTTTTCTTTAGTTCACGCAATTTTTCTATATTGTACATCTTTTCATGATCGACAATTTGATTTTCTTTAGCCCAATTCCTCAAATAATTTAGTTCTTTCTCATAAAGTTCTTTGTTTTTTAGATGATTTTTTGACTTATAATGTCGGGTAAAATGATGTTCGAAAATGTCTTTTTTGCAGTACGGGCACTCTATCTTTTTCCGCTCCATATTTAAATAGGGAAAATTTGAATGTGCCAAGTTTTACTATTTAGTAAAATATCTTTTTATTAAGCTGAAAAATAGCAATAATTCAGTAGATTTCTAAGGATTTTTATCAAAATTTGATAAAAATCAGCACAATTTATGGTTGAACAGCCTTTGATTCTTCTATTTAAAGAAGAAAAATTTGTTTAACTAACACTTTGAAAAGTACAGATTTTTACTAAAATTTGATACAAATCAGCACAATTTATGGTTAAACAGCCTTTGATTCTTCTATTTAAAGAAGAAAAATCTGTAAACTAAGACTTAAAATTATTGAAAAAATAGTATAGTTATAGTAATAAAAGTACTTTTATTACTATATTGGTTTGTAGGGGGTAATTTAAATTCTATAATACTATTTTTTCAATATTTTTTTCTTTAACTTTTCCAAGATTTTTCATTAAGATTTTAATATATTTACAACAGAATTTTCGAGAAATATCGTTCACATTATCAACTTTAAAGCTAAAAATTCGCAATAATTAGAGAAATTCAGTAGATTTTCAGGATTTTTCAAAAAAACTCTAGTATATATGCACCTTAAGAGCTGTGGTTTTGACCCTAAAAACACGTTTTTAGGGTCAAAACCCGGTTTTTTGTGTATTTTGGAAGTATAGTGTTGATTTTTCACCTTAAAAGTGTAGAAGTATTAATTTTTTTTTTCTATGTAAATGGCACTGTTACAAGAGTTGAATAAGGTTGGTGATTTAACATTCAAAGAATACAAGAAATTAATAGAATTAGAAGAAAATAAGAAATACAAAATTTTGAATCTGGAGAAAATGAAAGATAAATTCGGGTTTACAATAATTGCCGAGTTGGAAGATTGTAAAGTACACTTACCGAACAGATTTTTGACTGTTTTGGATGAAAAAAAGATTAAAGAATTGAATAAAAATGAAAAATTACACTTGGTTGTTACTGGAAAGAAGACTATTAAAGATAAAGACTGTGTTACAATTAACTTCGTGGAATAAAGATTTCGAAGATTTCTGGATTTTTTCATTAAAAACAGCTTAGAAATTAGAAGCCTACAATGAACAGTAAAACAGCTATAGATTCGGTTAATTTTTCATTCGTGAGTTACAGATTAGTTTATTGTCCTTTAAACAGTATTTTACGTTGATTTTCTGACTGTCCCAAAAGTGAGCTAGAACCGCCTTACTGTTTGATTTTACAGATTCGTTTATTGTCCTTTAAACAGTATTTTGTATGGAATTTCTGTCTGTCCCAAAAGTGAGCTAGAACCGCCATATTCATATCTACTTGTGCCCATTAGGTTTTAAAGATACTGAGAACATATCCATAGATGTTACAAAATTGTGTAACCACAGAAATTGCAATCTTAGTAGTTGTAAATTCAGTTGGTAATTATAACTTGTCTTTACGTTCACATTTAAACTAAGAGTAATGAACTGTATTTACACACGGTTATTTTACCACAAGAAGCCCGCTTACAGCATAGTATGAAATATTTAAGTAATATGGTATTAAAATATAGATTTAAGTTTATTCATATCCTTACTCCAGCCGACAAGTCATAGTAGGAATGTAATTTTATATTCCAGATTCTATTAAATATTTCTGGCTTCTGCATGAAAGGTTTTACAAAGAGAACTGTTTGCGGACTTCAATGTAATCAAACTAAAAATACTTCCTCACAACACAACAGGTTACTTCGATTATTGTTACTTGTAAAACTAATGCTCTTCCTCGGGGAAAAAATTGAATGTTTCTTATTGTTTTATTTTATTACCATACAAACAAGCACTAATTTAACATAGCAAACTTATTGATACCTTATTAAATATAATTGACTACGTCAATCGATCGCCGTAAAGTTATGTAGCAAAGAAGAAACGCTCTACAGGTGTACTTGTACACAACCAGGTCGCGAAAGGATTATTAATTAAGTATTGTGATATGAATAAACAATGTCGCTAATTACAACTTCTACGATATATTGTCAGCAAATAGACTCATCGAAATGTTAAATAAATGTTTCAATGCATATCTGTCAAATTAGAAACCGAAGGTTAATAAACATTTAATTTCAATATACTTCAAAATACATTTCTTTAACGAGATGTACCTACTTTAAAGCGCAAAAGAATTTTATTTTGTTTACAACCTAGAATTCAACCACAATATATTTTCTTGTAAAATAAATCTATATTTATTTCGAGAATACAACAGATATGAAATTTGTATCTTCTGAGACATACCATAGGCCGGACATTTCCACATTCATATAATTTCTCACATGGACAGTATTCCATTCCAACAGTTTTCCCATTCACTAAGGTTCACATTCTAATTACTTTCACTTGGACCGTTATCCATTCGAACAGTTTCACATTCGAACAGTTTTCCATTTGATCATTTTCCAATTTAACTCTTGCTACTCTTGTAAACGCGAACTGTATGTGTTCAACAACCATTATTAATGGTCATTTCTCGCAAAAGTGAATTAACACGTCACTTATTGATTTTAACAATTCAACACTACAATCTTACTCTAGGCGTTTTAATTTATTGGAATATTAATACGTCTGCTAGTATTATATTATAATGAAAACAATTACTAAATATAAATAAATATATTGAAAAATAAGTAGACGTAAATGTTCTATAAATGTTTTGTGCCTTAATTTACACATAAGGCCCTTAAATTTAATAAACATTGGTTCAGTACCACATTAGAAATTTTATATTAGTCACATAAGCATATTCAAAAATTTAAAGCCCACCAGTGTTTTTTTCACTAATTCAGTCAACAGTTTTTAATTACGTTTTTTGAACCTTTAACTATTTTCGAAGCATTTCTTTGTATTCCTATCTCAATTGTCTACCGTATTGTAACTGCTTCAATAATAACAATAATTAGTAATATTCATTATTTATCTTACTTAAATGAATTTAAGTTTTAATGTTTTCATTTTTAAATTGTTAATGAAGCGTAAAGTTAACGGAAATTTAAATATTAAACTTGTGATCAATAAAAGTCTCATTATTAATTATTTATTCACCACACTGAGTAGCTTACTAATCTAAAAACTTTCTGCACAGGATACGCTGTAGGATCGGATACGTTTTTATTGATAGTACCATACAATATTGTTATGCAATCTACCCAGATTTATTGAAAATTTAAAACAGCAGAAATATTTAACAGTATTAAGCAATACACTAATTAGTAAGTTATACATTATGTATGTATACATTTAACGATATTTACCATTTTTAGTATAACTTAACTTATGTGCCTTCGAATAATTTATGATATAGAATTTGTAAAAATTTGATAATATCATGTATGTTTCAGATCCAATTCTGTTATAACGCAAGAGTCATTCATAAACTAAAATATAAGGAGTAACAGTTGTAATAACATAAGACGAACAATACAAAACTTGGGGATGGAATAACCTACGTACCGTACAGACAATATAATCATTATGCTTTCCTGTCATAATAATACATATTTCATTTGAGATTTTTCAATGACAATCACGCGTGGTACAATAGAATACATTAATACATTAGAATACATTGCAGGCCACATAAATATTATTTACTAACTGTTCCCTATGCGTTTGTAAACATTACATCGGTATAGTTACATTTGTCCTCACTGATGTTAGATGAGTGGATGGCGATTTTATTCATATGTGTTAAGTACAATAGTGTCCAGAAATCGAGAGTTTAAAATAAATTAAGGAACCCATTAGAATACAGTGCTAAGTAACTCTGCCAACCTTGTGTGAAGAGTTAGGATCAGAGTATTACACTAACTGAAATATAGGTTCTTTAAACTGCAAATTTTAAACTATTAAAATCATTGTATAATTCAAACAGATTAACGTGTAATTTATATTTTGTTGCTTAATGTAATTTCTACAGAATATATAGTAGTTCATTAACTTTTTTACTTTAATTGTAAACTGTTTAGTAGTTTATTAGTTTTTATTATTGTATTACTTTATTTACCGATTGTTACAGTTCAATTGTCATAGTTTTACGGTCCAACCTTCAGATTTTGGTGTTTTGTTTAGTTTATTTGTTATGTAATTAATAGTGTTGCTTATTTCTTAGTTCACTTCTAGCTTATTTAGTTAAGTTAATTATAACATTGTGTGCAACTTTGTCGCATTTATGATTATCGCTGTGATGCATGTTTCAGAAAATTGCTTTCAGGAGTATTTCTGAATACGACACAGCTCGTACAAAAACTTTTTCGGGACGTATAATAATCTGTAAGGAATATTATTTATGAAATTCTATCTAAATATTCGTTCTTCTCTGTAGCTCCTTGCGAATTGTTATTGTTCACTGCCATAAACACATATTGCAGCACTATAAAACTGTTCACTGGCGCTGGCGTCAAGTGTACGTTGGGATAGTGGCTGGACATCTGACGATCTCCCGGCCACTAATATCGGTCACCTTTGACGCTAGTGACCGCCAGTGGCTATCGGACGTTGTAATGACAAACCCCCGCCATAGTGTCAATGCGTAGGTAATCAATAGCGGCCAATGCAGGCATAGTTAGTAGACGATGTAAATATTTCCAGGTACAAGGACGTGTTTTATTTTAAATTTCCGAATTATTTTTTAACTTTTGGATTTATTGATACATTTTACATTCAAAATAACCACTACTATATTTGTCATGTTACTAGATAAAGGTCAGACCTTGATTTATAGTCAAAGACTTCACATTTCTGCACTCCTTGTACTATTGCCATTCCCTGCGCGATTCTTGACCAACAAACCCTGTCATAGTTTGTCACGGCGGCTCTCGGTTTTGGATGCCTCGCTGGTATGGAGTCGGTGAACACGTGTGATGGTGTTTTTTTCTAAATTTCTCTAGCTAGACAAACGTAAAACCGAGTCTCAGACACATAAATAATAACTATATCACACTGAATCCACTTTACTCTTACATGATCAGGCGTGACTGATTACACATTTATTTACTTGTCTAATCTTTGATTTTAAATATACCAAGATAACAAAATTTTATTTGAAAATATTACAATTTCATATTCTTAACTTTTTTACACCCTCTCTCCACCAAACAAAGAACGCTGACGATCGATTTAATTGCTACGCGAAATTAACCAACCGTTTTGAAAGAGCCCCAGATTTTGTGGTTATACCATAGAAATTAGATCTCAGCTACTGGGATATAAGTATAATGCTTTCTAATAAGACAAACTGTTATTGCGTTTGAGTTTGCTTTAGTGTACAAGAAGCACTGAGTGGAAGGCACAGTAAGTGGCAAAGCATGTTGTAAGTTGCACGTGAAGCACTCAGTGCATTGTGTGCTAAATCTGTAACACGCCTATAACACAGCTTATAAGTTAGTATTTTATAAATAATTAAGTAGAAAATACGATATTATTAAAAAATATATTTCATTATGAGTCAAAGACAGCATCAGTTGCCATATGCATTCAAAGTTAAGAATAAATTAATAATAAATTATAATATATATTATGTTCTAAACCTTTCACTGCATATGCTGGCATAGTATACACACTCATTTGGAATTATTGCATTTTTGTGTTCTGGAGTCTGGGATTGGTAAAATGCAAAATCTTCTGGATATTCCATTATAAGGGCGATTACGTTAGGTTTTTGTTTAAAGTTGATTATAGACGATGTATAGTTTGAAAGTTTAATATGGTTTCGGCCATTTGCATTAATATATGTTGCAAAAAGTATAACACAACGTCTAGTCAATTGAAATCTACCATATTTTCAGGTGTCAAACACCACATTTTTGTGTGCTTTCTATTATAAATAACTACTTACATCTAAACAATTACATTTAAACAAAGAACTTACATCCAGATGTACACTTTAGCTGAGGAATTATACGAATAGCCGAAACATTTTACGATGGAAATGAAATAACAAAAAAGAAAAATTCATAGAATATTTACATAAATTAGCAACATATAATATTCTAATTTTATTTGCATATTTAACGATACTTTTAAATATGAATTAGTTTCACTGATTATACCAACAGTTATAGAAGAAAGACCAGTTTGAAGTTATTAGGGTAAGACAAAATGCAAATTTTCACAATGTAGAAAAATTACATATATCGCGGCTTTTTATAATACTTACTGCATAACGACGCATGCTTTTGAAGTTTCTACAATATTTAATAAACTTTCGCCTTATATACTACACGATTATATAACTATAATTTTGTTATCAAATTTTATAACATAATGATAAATTCCGTTTTTTGGGATTTTAATGAAATTTGACTTGTTATATTGCTATGAGATAATGGAGGTTAAGATTGTTATTAGAAAGAACATAGAGCTCGTATTATTGACTATACTAAAACACGTATTGTTTGCAAAAACTTGGTGTACCAATTCCATCACTACAACCTCTCTTTGGAATAATACTTAATTCGAACTAAAATTTTCTTGTAAGTAAGACACACAGTTTAAAGTGTTGCAAAACATAGTAAGGCATCATTTATATACTCGACCAAGAGACATAACATTATGTTATATAGGTGCTAAGATTTTATTAATACTAAACTTTGAACGTATTTTGAAATATTATTAATTTTCAGTGTTTTTTAAATCATGTACACCCACCATGAGAAGACACGGTTGTCATTATCATGCTTGGTGTTCTCTGCTTCTACCTAACAGTCTAAGTGGGCAGGGGACGATGCTATTATCTCATGTTTAATGTTATGGTACGCCCACCATGAGGAAACACGGTTGTAATTGCCATGCTTGGTGTTCTCTGCTTCTACCTAACAGTCTAAGTGGGCAGGGGACGACGCTACTCTCTCATGTTTAATGTTATGGTACGCCCACCATGAGGAAACACGGTTGTAATTGCCATGGATGGCTTTCTCTGCTTCTACCTAACAGTCTAAGTGGGCAGGGGACGATACTACTCTCTCATGTTTAATGTTATGGTACGCCCACAACGAGGAAACACGGTTGTAATTGCCATGGTTGGTGCTCTCTGCTTCTACCTAACAGTCTAAGTGGGCAGGGGACGACGCTACTCTCTCATGTTTAATGTTATGGTACGCCCACCATGAGGAAAGACGGTTATAATTACCATAGTTGGCTTTCTCTGCTTCTATCTAACAGTCTAAGTGGGCAGGGGATGATGCTACTCTCTCACGTTTTTAATGTTATGTTACGCCCACCATGAGGAGACACGGTTTTAATTGCCATGCTTGGCTTTCTCTGTTTCTACCTAACAGTCTAAGTGGGCAGGGGACGATGCTACTCTCTCATGTTTAATGTTATGGTACGCCCACCATGAAGAGACACGGTTGAAATTGCCATGCTTGATGTTCTCTGCTTCTACGTAACAGTCTAAGTGGGCAGGGGATGACGCTATTCTCTCATGTTTATTGTTATGTTACGCCCACCATGATGAAACACGGTTGTAATTGCCATGGATGGCTTTCTCTGCTTCTAACTAACAGTCTAAGTGGGCAGGGGATGACGCTATTCTCTCATGTTTATTGTTATGTTACGCCCACCATGAAGAAACACGGTTGTAATTGCCATGCTAGGTGTTCTCTGCTTCTACCTAACAGTCTAAGTGGGCAGGGGACGACGCTACTCTCTCATGTTTAATGTTACGGTACGCCCACCATGAGGAAACACGGTTGTAATTGCCATGGATGGCTTTCTCTGCTTCTAACTAACTGTCTAAGTAGGCAGGGGATGATACTACTCTCTCATGTTTAATGTTATGGTACGCCCACAATGAGGAAACACGGTTGTAATTGCCATGGATGGCTTTCTCTGCTTCTAACTAACTGTCTAAGTAGGCAGGGGATGATACTACTCTCTCATGTTTAATGTTATGGTACGCCCACAATGAGGAAACACGGTTGTAATTGCCATGGATGGCTTTCTCTGCTTCTAACTAACTGTCTAAGTAGGCAGGGGATGATACTACTCTCTCATGTTTAATGTTATGGTACGCCCACAATGAGGAAACACGGTTGTAATTGCCATGCTAGGTGCTCTCTGCTTCTACCTAACAGTCTTAGTGGGCAGAGGACGACGCTACTCTCTCACGTTTTTAATGTTATGGTACGCCCACAATGAGGAAACACGGTTGTAATTGCCATGGATGGCTTTCTCTGCTTCTAACTAACTGTCTAAGTAGGCAGGGGATGATACTACTCTCTCATGTTTAATGTTATGGTACGCCCACAACGAGGAAACACGGTTGTAATTGCCATGCTAGGTGCTCTCTGCTTCTACCTAACAGTCTTAGTGGGCAGAGGACGACGCTACTCTCTCATGTTTAATGTTACGGTGCGCCTACCATCAGGAAACACGGTTGTAATTGCCATGGATGGCTTTCTCTGCTTCTAACTAACTGTCTAAGTAGGCAGGGGATGATACTACTCTCTCATGTTTAATGTTATGGTACGCCCACAATGAGGAAACACGGTTGTAATTGCCATGGATGGCTTTCTCTGCTTCTACCTAACAGTCTTAGTGGGCAGAGGACGACGCTACTCTCTCACGTTTTTAATGTTATGGTACGCCCACAATGAGGAAACACGGTGGTAATTGCCATGGTTGGCTTTCTCTGCTTCTACCTAACAGTCTAAGTGGGCAGGGGATGACGCTACTCTCTCACGTTTTTAATGTTATGGTACGCCCACCATGAGGAAGCACGGTTGTAATTGCCATGCTAGGTGTTCTCTGCTTCTACCTAACAGTCTTAGTGGGCAGGGGACGACGCTACTCTCTCATGTTTAATGTTATGGTACGCCTACCATCAGGAAACACGGTTGTAATTGCCATGCTAGGTGCTCTCTGCTTCTACCTAACAGTCTAAGTGGGCAGGGGACGACGCTACTCTCTCATGTTTAATGTTATGGTACGCCTACCATCAGGAAACACGGTTGTAATTGCCATGCTAGGTGCTCTCTGCTTCTACCTAACAGTCTAAGTGGGCAGGGGACGACGCTACACTCTCACGTTTTTAATGTTATGGTACGCCCACTATGAAGAAACACGGTCGTAATTGCCATGCTTGGTGCTCTCTGCTTCTACCTAACAGTCTTAGTGGGCAGGGGACGACGCTACTCTCTCATTTTTAATGTTATGGTACGCCCACAATGAGGAAACACGGTTGTAATTGCCATGCTAGGTGCTCTCTGCTTCTACCTAACAGTCTAAGTGGGCAGGGGACTGCGCTACTCTCTCATGTTTAATGTTATGGTACGCCCACTATGAAGAAACACGGTCGTAATTGCCATGCTTGGTGCTCTCTGCTTCTACCTAACAGTCTTAGTGGGCAGGGGACGACGCTACTCTCTCATTTTTAATGTTATGGTACGCCCACAATGAGGAAACACGGTTTTAATTGCCATGCTAGGTGCTCTCTGCTTCTACCTAACAGTCTAAGTGGGCAGGGGACTGCGCTACTCTCTCATGTTTAATGTTATGGTACGCCTACCATGAGGAAACACGGTTGTAATTGCCATGATTGTACTTTTTTGCTGTAACCCACCAGTCTAAGCAGGCAGGGGATGAGGCTACTCTCTCATGTTTAATGTTACAGTACGCCCACCATGAGAAAACACGGTTGTCATTGCCATGCTTGGTGCTCTCTGCTTCTACCTAACAGTCTAAGTGGGCAGGGGACGACGCTACTCTCTCATGTTTAATGTTACGGTACGCCCACCATGAGGAAACACGGTTGTCATTGCCATGCTTGGTGCTCTCTGCTTCTACCTAACAGTCTAAGTGGGCAGGGGACGACGCTACTCTCTCATGTTTAATGTTACGGTACGCCCACCATGAGGAAACACGGTTGTCATTGCCATGCTTGGTGCTCTCTGCTTCTACCTAACAGTCTAAGTGGGCAGGGGACGACGCTACTCTCTCATGTTTAATGTTATGGTACGCCCACCATGAGGAAACACGGTTGTCATTGCCATGCTTGGTGCTCTCTGCTTCTACCTAACAGTCTAAGTGGGCAGGGGACGACGCTACTCTCTCATGTTTAATGTTACGGTACGCCCACCATGAGGAAACACGGTTGTCATTGCCATGCTTGGTGCTCTCTGCTTCTACCTAACAGTCTAAGTGGGCAGGGGACGACGCTACTCTCTCATGTTTAATGTTATGGTACGCCTACCATGAGGAAACACGGTTGTAATTGCCATGCTTGGTACTTTTTTGCTGTAACCTAACAGTCTAAGCAGGCAGGGGATGAGGCTACTCTCTCATGTTTAATGTTACGGTACGCCCACCATGAGGAAACACGGTTGTCATTGCCATGCTTGGTGCTCTCTGCTTCTACCTAACAGTCTAAGTGGGCAGGGGATGACGCTACTCTCTCATGTTTAATGTTATGGTACGCCCACCATGAGGAAACACGGTTGTAATTGCCATGGATGGCTTTCTCTGCTTCTAACTAACTGTCTAAGTAGGCAGGGGATGATACTACTCTCTCATGTTTAATGTTATGGTACGCCCACAATGAGGAAACACGGTTGTAATTGCCATGCTTGGTGCTCTCTGCTTCTACCTAACAGTCTAAGTGGGCAGGGGACGACGCTACTCTCTCATGTTTAATGTTATGGTACGCCCACAATGAGGAAACACGGTTGTAATTGCCATGCTTGGTGCTCTCTGCTTCTACCTAACAGTCTAAGTGGGCAGGGGATGACGCTACTCTCTCATGTTTAATGTTATGGTACGCCCACAATGAGGAAACACGGTTGTAATTGCCATGCTAGGTGCTCTCTGCTTCTACCTAACAGTCTTAGTGGGCAGAGGACGACGCTACTCTCTCACGTTTTTAATGTTATGGTACGCCCACAATGAGGAAACACGTTTGTAATTGCCATGGATGGCTTTCTCTGCTTCTAACTAACTGTCTAAGTAGGCAGGGGATGATACTACTCTCTCATGTTTAATGTTATGGTACGCCCACAATGAGGAAACACGGTTGTAATTGCCATGCTAGGTGCTCTCTGCTTCTACCTAACAGTCTTAGTGGGCAGAGGACGACGCTACTCTCTCATGTTTAATGTTACGGTACGCCTACCATCAGGAAACACGGTTGTAATTGCCATGGATGGCTTTCTCTGCTTCTAACTAACTGTCTAAGTAGGCAGGGGATGATACTACTCTCTCATGTTTAATGTTATGGTACGCCCACAATGAGGAAACACGGTTGTAATTGCCATGGATGGCTTTCTCTGCTTCTAACTAACTGTCTAAGTAGGCAGGGGATGATACTACTCTCTCATGTTTAATGTTATGATACGCCCACAATGAGGAAACACGGTTGTAATTGCCATGCTAGGTGCTCTCTGCTTCTACCTAACAGTCTAAGTAGGCAGGGGATGATACTACTCTCTCATGTTTAATGTTATGATACGCCCACAATGAGGAAACACGGTTGTAATTGCCATGCTAGGTGCTCTCTGCTTCTACCTAACAGTCTTAGTGGGCAGAGGACGACGCTACTCTCTCACGTTTTTAATGTTATGGTACGCCCACAATGAGGAAACACGGTGGTAATTGCCATGGTTGGCTTTCTCTGCTTCTACCTAACAGTCTAAGTGGGCAGGGGATGACGCTACTCTCTCACGTTTTTAATGTTATGGTACGCCCACCATGAGGAAACACGGTTGTAATTGCCATGCTAGGTGTTCTCTGCTTCTACCTAACAGTCTAAGTGGGCAGGGGATGACGCTACTCTCTCATGTTTATTGTTATGGTACGCCCACAATGAAGAAACACGGTCGTAATTGCCATGCTTGGTGCTCTCTGCTTCTACTTAACAGTCTTAGTGGGCAGGGGACGACGCTACTCTCTCATGTTTAATGTTATGGTACGCCCACAATGAGGAAACACGGTTGTAATTGCCATGCTAGGTGCTCTCTGCTTCTACCTAACAGTCTAAGTAGGCAGGGGATGATACTACTCTCTCATGTTTAATGTTATGATACGCCCACAATGAGGAAACACGGTTGTAATTGCCATGCTAGGTGCTCTCTGCTTCTACCTAACAGTCTTAGTGGGCAGAGGACGACGCTACTCTCTCACGTTTTTAATGTTATGGTACGCCCACAATGAGGAAACACGGTGGTAATTGCCATGGATGGCTTTCTCTGCTTCTAACTAACTGTCTAAGTAGGCAGGGGATGATACTACTCTCTCATGTTTAATGTTATGGTACGCCCACAATGAGGAAACACGGTTGTAATTGCCATGGATGGCTTTCTCTGCTTCTAACTAACTGTCTAAGTAGGCAGGGGATGATACTACTCTCTCATGTTTAATGTTATGGTACGCCCACAATGAGGAAACACGGTTGTAATTGCCATGGATGGCTTTCTCTGCTTCTAACTAACTGTCTAAGTAGGCAGGGGATGATACTACTCTCTCATGTTTAATGTTATGGTACGCCCACAATGAGGAAACACGGTTGTAATTGCCATGCTAGGTGCTCTCTGCTTCTACCTAACAGTCTTAGTGGGCAGAGGACGACGCTACTCTCTCACGTTTTTAATGTTATGGTACGCCCACAATGAGGAAACACGGTTGTAATTGCCATGGATGGCTTTCTCTGCTTCTAACTAACTGTCTAAGTAGGCAGGGGATGATACTACTCTCTCATGTTTAATGTTATGGTACGCCCACAATGAGGAAACACGGTTGTAATTGCCATGCTAGGTGCTCTCTGCTTCTACCTAACAGTCTTAGTGGGCAGAGGACGACGCTACTCTCTCACGTTTTTAATGTTATGGTACGCCCACAATGAGGAAACACGGTGGTAATTGCCATGGATGGCTTTCTCTGCTTCTACCTAACAGTCTAAGTGGGCAGGGGATGACGCTACTCTCTCACGTTTTTAATGTTATGGTACGCCCACAATGAGGAAACACGGTTGTAATTGCCATGCTAGGTGCTCTCTGCTTCTACCTAACAGTCTTAGTGGGCAGAGGACGACGCTACTCTCTCATGTTTAATGTTATGGTACGCCTACCATCAGGAAACACGGTTGTAATTGCCATGCTAGGTGCTCTCTGCTTCTACCTAACAGTCTAAGTGGGCAGGGGACGACGCTACTCTCTCATGTTTAATGTTATGGTACGCCTACCATCAGGAAACACGGTTGTAATTGCCATGCTAGGTGCTCTCTGCTTCTACCTAACAGTCTAAGTGGGCAGGGGACGACGCTACACTCTCACGTTTTTAATGTTATGGTACGCCCACTATGAAGAAACACGGTCGTAATTGCCATGCTTGGTGCTCTCTGCTTCTACCTAACAGTCTTAGTGGGCAGGGGACGACGCTACTCTCTCATTTTTAATGTTATGGTACGCCCACAATGAGGAAACACGGTTGTAATTGCCATGCTAGGTGCTCTCTGCTTCTACCTAACAGTCTAAGTGGGCAGGGGACTGCGCTACTCTCTCATGTTTAATGTTATGGTACGCCCACTATGAAGAAACACGGTCGTAATTGCCATGCTTGGTGCTCTCTGCTTCTACCTAACAGTCTTAGTGGGCAGGGGACGACGCTACTCTCTCATTTTTAATGTTATGGTACGCCCACAATGAGGAAACACGGTTTTAATTGCCATGCTAGGTGCTCTCTGCTTCTACCTAACAGTCTAAGTGGGCAGGGGACTGCGCTACTCTCTCATGTTTAATGTTATGGTACGCCTACCATGAGGAAACACGGTTGTAATTGCCATGCTTGTACTTTTTTGCTGTAACCCACCAGTCTAAGCAGGCAGGGGATGAGGCTACTCTCTCATGTTTAATGTTACAGTACGCCCACCATGAGAAAACACGGTTGTCATTGCCATGCTTGGTGCTCTCTGCTTCTACCTAACAGTCTAAGTGGGCAGGGGACGACGCTACTCTCTCATGTTTAATGTTACGGTACGCCCACCATGAGGAAACACGGTTGTCATTGCCATGCTTGGTGCTCTCTCTGCTTCTACCTAACAGTCTAAGTGGGCAGGGGACGACGCTACTCTCTCATGTTTAATGTTACGGTACGCCCACCATGAGGAAACACGGTTGTCATTGCCATGCTTGGTGCTCTCTGCTTCTACCTAACAGTCTAAGTGGGCAGGGGACGACGCTACTCTCTCATGTTTAATGTTACGGTACGCCCACCATGAGGAAACACGGTTGTCATTGCCATGCTTGGTGCTCTCTGCTTCTACCTAACAGTCTAAGTGGGCAGGGGACGACGCTACTCTCTCATGTTTAATGTTATGGTACGCCCACCATGAGGAAACACGGTTGTCATTGCCATGCTTGGTGCTCTCTGCTTCTACCTAACAGTCTAAGTGGGCAGGGGACGACGCTACTCTCTCATGTTTAATGTTATGGTACGCCCACCATGAGGAAACACGGTTGTCATTGCCATGCTTGGTGCTCTCTGCTTCTACCTAACAGTCTAAGTGGGCAGGGGACGACGCTACTCTCTCATGTTTAATGTTACGGTACGCCCACCATGAGGAAACACGGTTGTCATTGCCATGCTTGGTGCTCTCTGCTTCTACCTAACAGTCTAAGTGGGCAGGGACGACGCTACTCTCTCATGTTTAATGTTACGGTACGCCCACCATGAGGAAAACACGGTTGTCATTGCCATGCTTGGTGCTCTCTGCTTCTACCTAACAGTCTAAGTGGGCAGGGGACGACGCTACTCTCTCATGTTTAATGTTACGGTACGCCTACCATGAGGAAACACGGTTGTAATTGCCATGCTTGGCTTGCTCTCTGCTTCTACCTAACAGTCTAAGTAGGGCAGGGGATGCTACTCTCTCATGTTTAATGTTATGGTACGCCCACAATGAGGAAACACGGTTGTAATTGCCATGCTTGGTGCTCTCTGCTTCTAACCTAACAGTCTAAGTAGGCAGGGGATGATACTACTCTCTCATGTTTAATGTTATGATACGCCCACAATGAGGAAACACGGTTGTAATTGCCATGCTAGGTGCTCTCTGCTTCTACCTAACAGTCTTAGTGGGCAGAGGACGACGCTACTCTCTCACGTTTTTAATGTTATGGTACGCCCACAATGAGGAAACACGGTGGTAATTGCCATGGTTGGCTTTCTCTGCTTCTACCTAACAGTCTAAGTGGGCAGGGGATGACGCTACTCTCTCATGTTTTTAATGTTATGGTACGCCCACCATGAGGAAACACGGTTGTAATTGCCATGCTAGGTGTTCTCTGCTTCTACCTAACAGTCTAAGTGGGCAGGGGATGACGCTACTCTCTCATGTTTAATGTTATGGTACGCCCACAATGAGGAAACACGGTTGTAATTGCCATGCTTGGTGCTCTCTGCTTCTACCTAACAGTCTTAGTGGGCAGGGGACGACGCTACTCTCTCATGTTTAATGTTATGGTACGCCCACAATGAGGAAAACACGGTTGTAATTGCCATGCTAGGTGCTCTCTGCTTCTACCTAACAGTCTAAGTAGGCAGGGGATGATACTACTCTCTCATGTTTAATGTTATGGTACGCCCACAATGAGGAAACACGGTTGTAATTGCCATGCTAGGTGCTCTCTGCTTCTACCTAACAGTCTTAGTGGGCAGAGGACGACGCTACTCTCTCACGTTTTTAATGTTATGGTACGCCCACAATGAGGAAACACGGTTGTAATTGCCATGGATGGCTTTCTCTGCTTCTAACTAACTGTCTAAGTAGGCAGGGGATGATACTACTCTCTCATGTTTAATGTTATGGTACGCCCACAATGAGGAAACACGGTTGTAATTGCCATGGATGGCTTTCTCTGCTTCTAACTAACTGTCTAAGTAGGCAGGGGATGATACTACTCTCTCATGTTTAATGTTATGGTACGCCCACAATGAGGAAACACGGTTGTAATTGCCATGGATGGCTTTCTCTGCTTCTAACTAACTGTCTAAGTAGGCAGGGGATGATACTACTCTCTCATGTTTAATGTTATGGTACGCCCACAATGAGGAAACACGGTTGTAATTGCCATGCTAGGTGCTCTCTGCTTCTACCTAACAGTCTTAGTGGGCAGAGGACGACGCTACTCTCTCACGTTTTTAATGTTATGGTACGCCCACAATGAGGAAACACGGTGGTAATTGCCATGGTTGGCTTTCTCTGCTTCTACCTAACAGTCTAAGTGGGCAGGGGATGACGCTACTCTCTCACGTTTTTAATGTTATGGTACGCCCACAATGAGGAAACACGGTTGTAATTGCCATGCTAGGTGCTCTCTGCTTCTACCTAACAGTCTTAGTGGGCAGAGGACGACGCTACTCTCTCATGTTTAATGTTATGGTACGCCTACCATCAGGAAACACGGTTGTAATTGCCATGCTAGGTGCTCTCTGCTTCTACCTAACAGTCTAAGTGGGCAGGGGACGACGCTACTCTCTCATGTTTAATGTTATGGTACGCCTACCATGAGGAAACACGGTTGTAATTGCCATGCTAGGTGCTCTCTGCTTCTACCTAACAGTCTAAGTGGGCAGGGGACGACGCTACTCTCTCACGTTTTTAATGTTATGGTACGCCCACTATGAAGAAACACGGTCGTAATTGCCATGCTTGGTGCTCTCTGCTTCTACCTAACAGTCTTAGTGGGCAGGGGACGACGCTACTCTCTCATTTTTAATGTTATGGTACGCCCACAATGAGGAAACACGGTTGTAATTGCCATGCTAGGTGCTCTCTGCTTCTACCTAACAGTCTAAGTGGGCAGGGGACTGCGCTACTCTCTCATGTTTAATGTTATGGTACGCCCACTATGAAGAAACACGGTCGTAATTGCCATGCTTGGTGCTCTCTGCTTCTACCTAACAGTCTTAGTGGGCAGGGGACGACGCTACTCTCTCATTTTTAATGTTATGGTACGCCCACAATGAGGAAACACGGTTTTAATTGCCATGCTAGGTGCTCTCTGCTTCTACCTAACAGTCTAAGTGGGCAGGGGACTGCGCTACTCTCTCATGTTTAATGTTATGGTACGCCTACCATGAGGAAACACGGTTGTAATTGCCATGCTTGTACTTTTTTGCTGTAACCCACCAGTCTAAGCAGGCAGGGGATGAGGCTACTCTCTCATGTTTAATGTTACAGTACGCCCACCATGAGAAAACACGGTTGTCATTGCCATGCTTGGTGCTCTCTGCTTCTACCTAACAGTCTAAGTGGGCAGGGGACGACGCTACTCTCTCATGTTTAATGTTACGGTACGCCCACCATGAGGAAACACGGTTGTCATTGCCATGCTTGGTGCTCTCTGCTTCTACCTAACAGTCTAAGTGGGCAGGGGACGACGCTACTCTCTCATGTTTAATGTTACGGTACGCCCACCATGAGGAAACACGGTTGTCATTGCCATGCTTGGTGCTCTCTGCTTCTACCTAACAGTCTAAGTGGGCAGGGGACGACGCTACTCTCTCATGTTTAATGTTATGGTACGCCTACCATGAGGAAACACGGTTGTCATTGCCATGCTTGGTGCTCTCTGCTTCTACCTAACAGTCTAAGTGGGCAGGGGACGACGCTACTCTCTCATGTTTAATGTTATGGTACGCCCACCATGAGGAAACACGGTTGTCATTGCCATGCTTGGTGCTCTCTGCTTCTACCTAACAGTCTAAGTGGGCAGGGGACGACGCTACTCTCTCATGTTTAATGTTACGGTACGCCCACCATGAGGAAACACGGTTGTCATTGCCATGCTTGGTGCTCTCTGCTTCTACCTAACAGTCTAAGTGGGCAGGGGACGACGCTACTCTCTCATGTTTAATGTTATGGTACGCCTACCATCAGGGAAACACGGTTGTAATTGCCATGGATGGCTTTCTCTGCTTCTAAGTAACTGTCTAAGTAGGCAGGGGATGATACTACTCTCTCATGTTTAATGTTATGGTACGCCCACAATGAGGAAACACGGTTGTAATTGCCATGGATGGCTTTCTCTGCTTCTAACTAACTGTCTAAGTAGGCAGGGGATGATACTACTCCCTCATGTTTAATGTTATGATACGCCCACAATGAGGAAACACGGTTGTAATTGCCATGCTAGGTGCTCTCTGCTTCTACCTAACAGTCTAAGTAGGCAGGGGATGATACTACTCTCTCATGTTTAATGTTATGATACGCCCACAATGAGGAAACACGGTTGTAATTGCCATGCTAGGTGCTCTCTGCTTCTACCTAACAGTCTTAGTGGGCAGAGGACGACGCTACTCTCTCACGTTTTTAATGTTATGGTACGCCCACAATGAGGAAACACGGTGGTAATTGCCATGGTTGGCTTTCTCTGCTTCTACCTAACAGTCTAAGTGGGCAGGGGATGACGCTACTCTCTCACGTTTTTAATGTTATGGTACGCCCACCATGAGGAAACACGGTTGTAATTGCCATGCTAGGTGTTCTCTGCTTCTACCTAACAGTCTAAGTGGGCAGGGGATGACGCTACTCTCTCATGTTTATTGTTATGGTACGCCCACTATGAAGAAACACGGTCGTAATTGCCATGCTTGGTGCTCTCTGCTTCTACTTAACAGTCTTAGTGGGCAGGGGACGACGCTACTCTCTCATGTTTAATGTTATGGTACGCCCACAATGAGGAAACACGGTTGTAATTGCCATGCTAGGTGCTCTCTGCTTCTACCTAACAGTCTAAGTGGGCAGGGGACTACGCTACTCTCTCATGTTTAATGTTATGGTACGCCTACCATGAGGAAACACGGTTGTAATTGCCATGCTTGTACTTTTTTGCTGTAACCCACCAGTCTAAGCAGGCAGGGGATGAGGCTACTCTCTCATGTTTAATGTTACGGTACGCCCACCATGAGGAAACACGGTTGTCATTGCCATGCTTGGTGCTCTCTGCTTCTACCTAACAGTCTAAGTGGGCAGGGGACGACGCTACTCTCTCATGTTTAATGTTACGGTACGCCCACCATGAGGAAACACGGTTGTCATTGCCATGCTTGGTGCTCTCTGCTTCTACCTAACAGTCTAAGTGGGCAGGGGACTACGCTACTCTCTCATGTTTAATGTTATGGTACGCCTACCATGAGGAAACACGGTTGTAATTGCCATGCTTTTACTTTTTTGCTGTAACCCACCAGTCTAAGCAGGCAGGGGATGAGGCTACTCTCTCAGTTTTAATTTTACAGCAGGACCACCATGAGAAGGCATGGTAGTTACTGCTATTCCAGGTAATTTCTGCTGGAAATAAAAAGTATCTTTTAATTTAGCTAATCATTAAAATGTGTATTTGTTTTCTCTTTCATGCGTATGTTGTGAGGCCTGAGTTTGTTCAAACGTGAATGTGAGAAAATGATCTTGATCATTTGAAATATTTCCACCAATCACTTACAGCAATCAGTTATTTTACAACTATATAAATGATAGTCAGATTACACTACATAATTTAGAACCATCATAAGATGATCTAAATTTTAAGTTTTATCATCTTTTAACCGAATGTCACAGAGAGAGTGAATAACTCTTCTTTCATTATTTTAGCAAGCAAAGTTTTGACGAACCGAAAATATTTGACGATAATTAATTCCATTTATGTGAAACTTGTGGGAGATTGGTACATCGCGTGTTAGCAATCGTGAGTGCAATATAAAATACAAGTCTCTATGTTAATTCTTATTTTAACTACTAAAAATATAATTTTTAAAGACAAATTGTCAAGAACAATTATTTTAGGACGAACTAGTACTAGTTCCTATCCAATATATTTATATTGTCTAAATAACCATTCATCATTGGACTGTATGTATGACATTTGTCAGTGGGTTGCATAGCTATTAGTAGAGCTATCTATACGTCTTCGTATTCGGAAGTTTAATTAAACGCTTCATAATTAACCACATACACAGTCAAGAATGTATAACGTTTGTCAGTGGGTTGCATAGCTATTAGCAGAGCTATCTATACGTCTTCGTATTCGGAAGTTTAATTAAACGCTTCATAATTAACCACATACACAGTCAAGAATGTATAACGTTTGTCAGTGGGTTGCATAGCTATTAGCAGAGCTATCTATACGTCTTCGTATTCGGAAGTTTAATTAAACGCTTCAGAATTAACCACATACATAGTCAAGAATATATGACATTTGTCAGTGGGTTGTATAGCTATTGATTAAATCCATACACGTCTTTGTACTCAGATGTTTAGTTAAGCCTTTTACCAATTAATTGCTTACATATATATATATATATATATATATATATATATATATATATATATGGATATATGAAATGTATCAGTAAGTTAACATAGCTATTAACAAGCTCAAGACACGAATTTGTACTCAGAAGTTTAATTAATCCTTTTACTAATTAATTGCTTACAGATATATGGATATATGAAATGTATCTGTAAGTTTGCATAGCTATTAACGAGCTCAAGACACGACTTTGTACTCAGAAGTTTAATCAAGCCTTTTACAAATAATTGCTTACAGATATATGGATATATGAAATGTATCAGTAAGTTTGCATAGCTATTAACGAGCTCGACACGACTTTGTACTCAGAAGTTTAATCAAGCCTTTTACAAATAATTGCTTACAGATATATGGATATATGAGATGTATCAGTAAGTTTACATAGCTATTAACAAGCTCAAGACACGACTTTGTACTCAGAAGTTTAATCAAGCCTTTTACAAATAATTGCTTACAGATATATGGATATATGAAATGTATCTGTAAGTTTGCATAGCTATTAACGAGCTCAAGACACGACTTTGTACTCAGAAGTTTAATCAAGCCTTTTACAAATAATTGCTTACATATATATGGATATATGAAATGTATCTGTAAGTTTGCATAGCTATTAACGAGCTCGACACGACTTTGTACTCAGAAGTTTAATCAAGCCTTTTACAAATAATTGCTTACAGATATATGGATATATGAAATGTATCAGTAAGTTTACATAGCTATTAACAAGCTCAAGACACGACTTTGTACTCAGAAGTTTAATCAAGCCTTTTACAAATAATTGCTTACAGATATATGGATATATGAAATGTATCTGTAAGTTTGCATAGCTATTAACAAGCTCAAGACACGACTTTGTACTCAGAAGTTTAATCAAGCCTTTTACAAATAATTGCTTACAGATATATGGATATATGAAATGTATCTGTAAGTTTGCATAGCTATTAACAAGCTCAAGACACGACTTTGTACTCAGAAGTTTAATCAAGCCTTTTACAAATAATTGCTTACAGATATATGGATATATGAAATGTATCTGTAAGTTTGCATAGCTATTAACGAGCTCGACACGACTTTGTACTCAGAAGTTTAATCAAGCCTTTTACAAATAATTGCTTACAGATATATGGATATATGAAATGTATCAGTAAGTTTACATAGCTATTAACAAGCTCAAGACACGACTTTGTACTCAGAAGTTTAATCAAGCCTTTTACAAATAATTGCTTACAGATATATGGATATATGAAATGTATCAGTAAGTTTGCATAGCTATTAACGAGCTCGACACGACTTTGTACTCAGAAGTTTAATCAAGCCTTTTACAAATAATTGCTTACAGCTTACAGATATATGGATATATGAAATGTATCAGTAAGTTTGCATAGCTATTAACGAGCTCAAGACACGACTTTGTACTCAGAAGTTTAATCAAGCCTTTTACAAATAATTGCTTACAGATATATGGATATATGAAATGTATCAGTAAGTTTGCATAGCTATTAACAAGCTCAAGACACGACTTTGTACTCAGAAGTTTAATTAATCCTTTTACTAATTAATTGCTTACAGATATATGGATATATGAAATGTATCAGTAAGTTTGCATAGCTATTAACGAGCTCGACACGACTTTGTACTCAGAAGTTTAATTAAGCCTTTTACAAATAATTGCTTACATATATATGGATATATGAAATGTATCAGTAAGTTTGCATAGCTATTAACGAGCTCAAGACACGACTTTGTACTCAGAAGTTTAATTAAGCCTTTTACAAATAATTGCTTACAGATATATGGATATATGAAATGTATCTGTAAGTTTGCATAGCTATTAACGAGCTCAAGACACGAATTTGTACTCAGAAGTTTAATTAAGCCTTTTACAAATAATTGCTTACAGATATATGGATATATGAAATGTATCTGTAAGTTTGCATAGCTATTAACGAGCTCAAGACACGAATTTGTACTCAGAAGTTTAATTAAGCCTTTTACAAATAATTGCTTACAGATATATGGATATATGAAATGTATCAGTAAGTTTGCATAGCTATTAACGAGCTCAAGACACGACTTTGTACTCAGAAGTTTAATTAAGCCTTTTACAAATAATTGCTTACAGATATATGGATATATGAAATGTATCTGTAAGTTTGCATAGCTATTAACGAGCTCAAGACACGAATTTGTACTCAGAAGTTTAATTAAGCCTTTTACAAATAATTGCTTACAGATATATGGATATATGAAATGTATCTGTAAGTTTGCATAGCTATTAACGAGCTCAAGACACGAATTTGTACTCAGAAGTTTAATCAAGCCTTTTACAAATAATTGCTTACAGATATATGGATATATGAAATGTATCTGTAAGTTTGCATAGCTATTAACGAGCTCAAGACACGAATTTGTACTCAGAAGTTTAATTAAGCCTTTTACAAATAATTGCTTACAGATATATGGATATATGAAATGTATCTGTAAGTTTGCATAGCTATTAACGAGCTCAAGACACGAATTTGTACTCAGAAGTTTAATTAAGCCTTTTACAAATAATTGCTTACAGATATATGGATATATGAAATGTATCAGTAAGTTTGCATAGCTATTAACGAGCTCAAGACACGACTTTGTACTCAGAAGTTTAATTAAGCCTTTTACAAATAATTGCTTACAGATATATGGATATATGAAATGTATCTGTAAGTTTGCATAGCTATTAACGAGCTCAAGACACGAATTTGTACTCAGAAGTTTAATTAAGCCTTTTACAAATAATTGCTTACAGATATATGGATATATGAAATGTATCTGTAAGTTTGCATAGCTATTAACGAGCTCAATACACGACTTTGTACTCAGAAGTTTAATTAAGCCTTTTACAAATAATTGCTTACAGATATATGGATATATGAAATGTATCAGTAAGTTTGCATAGCTATTAACGAGCTCAAGACACGACTTTGTACTCATAAGTTTAATTAAGCCCTTCATAATCAACCACTAACATGGTAAATTATGTATGGCATGGATCAATGTAACCATAGCTCTTAGCAGTGTCTTCATATTCAGAAGTCTAAATAACCTCTGGATACGAAACCTCATGCACAATGTCAACACAAATAGACATACAACTCATTTTTGCAGCCCTCTGAGTGATTTATGTTTCAGATTGTTCTGTTAAGCGGGGTAAGCCTAGATAAATATTTGCCTCTGAAATATGTTTTATTTTTGGTTTTTAAAGTTTCCCCTACATCTTCCCGTTTCAAACGTCACTTTACTTATCGCTATTAAAGATTATTAACTTTTTTGATGAAAATTTCTCAACTGTTGTAGAAAATAGTAGGATGTTTTTTTATACAATGTAATTAGGTAAGACCCTCCCAGGCTGTTGTTATGATTTTACAAAGTTTTAATAACTATTTTGCTTATAATTGAGATTGACTTTTGTAAACTGGAAGTTATGCTAAGTCTATGTTACATAATAGTACATGGACATAAACCAGTTCACTACAATAATTACGCAGGAAATAATACACTTGTTCAGTAAATTCAAGATTGCTCATTACGCCTCAATACTGTTCTAATTGTAATTGCGTTTAATGAGAACGAATTCCTGCTAGGATTGTTTTGTTTTTGAAGCGTATTACATTCAAAGTAGTTCTCTGTTTGTAAAAGTTGGGAAAATAATTTTTGTAAATATGACACTTTTGTTGACTAATTACTCAAGTGGGAACTTTGAATTTACAAAACGAATATTGTGCTTTTTATACACACAAATCATTACCTTTCAAAACTTACTACTCTAAGTTCTCTGCATTTAGTCTTTAACAGGACAGTTGTTTCATTGCTTTTTATCAGCATAACCAATTAGTACTATTACAGTCAGTTTGTCCTATAGTAATTTTTGCGATAGAAGGCGGTATTAATATAAAAATATACTTTAAAGTACATTATACCATTCATTAAGAGTAATACACAACACAATTAAATAAAATATTAGATGAAATTTATTTTTAGATTAAAAGAAATGTTGAATAAGTTTATATGTGCACCCTTAGTTTTTTAAGTGTTAGGATATTACATATTGTATCAGTATATCTGGATAGTACTGAAATTTATTTTAAATTAAAAAACGTATTTGCAGTAAAACAATGTTAACATATTTCATAAAATTGTAAACTATAGGTGGCATTGTAACTCATAACAATGTAAACTATACTTGGCAGTGCAACTTATAAAATGTGAATTGTTAATGTAACTCTGAGGTGTGTCTGATGTTAGCAAGACTTGAGGCGTGACAAACCGTACTGTGATGCACAAACTTTGGTGACAACAGGTTAGTGATTCTATGCTGAATTCTGTCTATACAGTAGAAAAATTAATTAGAATGTAAATTTATGCAATGTTTTAAAATTTTAAATAAAAAATGAATCATTGTCGTTGTACACATGAAACTAAACAGCAAATATAGCTATTCTAAATAATTCTGCTATTTTTGGTGGCTTGAAAATATAGACCTGCCGTGAGAAGGGATTCATTTAACGACTACGAATATATTTACTCTGTGGATAGTTTTTATAATTTTATTGTTAGTTTTACTAATGATCAACATAACACTACAAAGAGTACGCTATAATATATTGTATATACGCTTAAATTTGTGCTTGTTCATATAAATAAAATTGCACAGTTGTAGCGATGTTTTGGTGCAATTTTCAATTGTTTTGGGAGTTTAATGCGATAATTAACGCTACAATTGTCTGAGTCCTAATGAAGCGTATCACTGGAGAAGCTGGAAAACTTTGGTATCTGTCTGTAAACATATTTCCTGGCTATACCCGGACATGAAATGACCTACAGACAGACTTGAAAGTTTGCACAATGCTTCATTTCTATATTAGCAACACTGAGTTAGATGATAGTGTATGTCACCCAATGGGATTTTGCTGAGTGTTATTGAATATTTGTACCTTACTTTTATAGGTACCATGATGGCAACGAGAAAATAGAAGCATAAATAAATGTGAAACAAACTAAGTACAATCTATAAAGAATGTACATCTTTTTAGTTAAAAACGATTCAACTCTAGTATGATAGTAGCATTTTATTTGAATTCTGATAAAACACAAATGTCGAGCTTGAGCTTTATAATGGAGCTCTTACCCCTTTTTAGTTAATGTCGTCGGTAAAAATGTAAGTATTAAATTTAGTATTACTATTACGTAAGCAATACATGTTAGTAAAATTTATCACTATAGTTAGATGGATGTTTGTATTTCAATAATGTCGTTTGTCAATATCAGAATACAGTTGTTCGTTATAAATTCACTGCTATATGTTATCAGTCGTGCATTATTGCTGGTTTATGTAAACAATAGTTCCGTTATTCACATGGGTACGGATATCATTGTTATAAACTCCACATCCGTTCATGTGTCGGCTTTGTCCGTAATTGAGCCAAGTTAGGTAGGTAAATTAGCTAATAACAAGGTAGGAGTAATCCGTACCACAGGCCTCGCTGAGGTTATAGTTCAGATCTGTAACCATTTCATTCTTGAAACAGACTGCATACAATCATACACAAAAATAAATTGACAAATGATACACTCATATTCAGTCAGTCTTACTCATTAAGTTAAATTTCACAGCAGTGTTAAAATAATAACAGTTTCAGTGAGCTAGGATAGGTACTACAACGCAAGAGTGCACTGAGGTCAAATTTGTCAACGACTTCTCATTGACGTTCCACTTTGTTTAAATCCTAAATGGAATTGTCAAATTTCCAAATGCCATATTATTGTATTAGTTTTTTTCTTAATTATTTATCCTTATAAAGTTCTCTTTTAGGTGACATCGTTTATATGTTTATATCGTGAGGGAGTAGGATGACGAATACTGTATAACTTAGTAAAACATAGATCAACATACGAGCAAATTTGTTCAGGAGACGTTCGCGCTTGAAAATATACATCTGAGTTTCCGAATAAGTTCCGTCTGACAAACTTGTGCAGTTCCTTCATTTAAGGAAGTTTAAATTCAAATATGCAAGAAGGAAGAACCTAAATTTTGGTAAGGCTACGCAACACACAAGTAGGAATGTGTATTTGCACCGCAGTGTACATTTGCCGTAAATATTTACATGAATGGTGAGGCATACCTGACTCTACACATAACGTAACGTGGAACGTAACGTCTAAATATTTACATGAATGGTGAGGCATACTTGACTTTACACATAACGTAACGTGGACACTATTTACATGAATGGTGAGGCATACTTGACTTTACACATAACGTAACGTGGACGCTAAATATTTACATGAATTGGTGAGGCATACCTGACTTTACACATAACGTAACGTGGACGCTAAATATTTACATGAATGGTGAGGCATACTTGACTTTACACATAACGTAACGTGGACGCTAAATATTTACATGAATGGTGAGGCATACCTGACTTTACACATAACGTAACGTGGACGCTAAATATTTACATGAATGGTGAGGCATACTTGACTTTACACATAACGTAACGTGGACGCTAAATATTTACATGAATGGTGAGGCATACTTGACTTTACACATAACGTAACGTGGACGCTAAATATTTACATGATTGGTGAGGCATACCTGACTTTACACATAACGTAACGTGGACGCTAAATATTTACATGAATGGTGAGGCATACTTGACTTTACACATAACGTAACGTGGACGCTAAATATTTACATGAATGGTGAGGCATACTTGACTTTACACATAACGTAACGTGGACGCTAAATATTTACATGAATGGTGAGGCATACTTGACTTTACACATAACGTAACGTGGACGCTAAATATTTACATGAATGGTGAGGCATACTTGACTTTACACATAACGTAACGTGGACGCTAAATATTTACATGATTGGTGAGGCATACCTGACTTTACACATAACGTAACGTGGACGCTAAATATTTACATGAATGGTGAGGCATACTTGACTTTACACATAACGTAACGTGGACGCTAAATATTTACATGAATGGTGAGGCATACGTGACTTTACACATAACGTAACGTGGACGCTAAATATTTACATGAATGGTGAGGCATACTTGACTTTACACATAACGTAACGTGGAAGCTAAATATTTACATGAATGGTGAGGCATACTTGACTTTACACATAACGTAACGTGGACGCTAAATATTTACATGAATGGTGAGGCATACTTGACTTTACACATAACGTAACGTGGACGTTAAATATTTACATGAATGGTGAGGCATACCTGACTTTACACATAACGTAACGTGGACGCTAAATATTTACTATGAGCAAAGCATTGCATTTACGACATGTTTAAGAAACTGTATAATTAAAAAAACACCTGTTTTATTCAAAATTTATACAAATAACAGATGATCCAGTTAAATATAATCGGCCTCTCTACATATAGGTCACTATATACGAACTTAATTTTGTTGAAAGCAGTGCAGATCACGTTTCAATGTCTTCATAAATTTTGCCGTTTTCGCATTTTCAGCCCTTCAACATGTTTAAAATGTTGAAAAGGTGTAAGATGTATTCAGTTTTTTGAATGAAGTGGAGTTCCGGCCAAAGAATGCCCTTACCAAGTAGAAGTATAGAAGTATACTATCAAATCACAGAGTGTATGGAGCATAGGCGCCAGAAATTCACTGTAGAATCCATTATTTACTTGGACATCCGCAGATCTGGTATTTATTCTTCCAGCTCAGACAGAATGTCATTACTTTTTCATGGTCGTTTTGCCTTTAGAATAAGGGTGCTTTTTATTCAGGAAGGATTAAAAGTTATCCATATTCTACTCCTACTCATAACTGATATTAAAGAGATGTGTAGATAATCCTAATGCACACTATTTTATTCTTTGTAATGCTATCCTGATATAATTTATTATTGATTCTTTTTCAATTTTTCCATTGTCAGCAATGTCCTGTACCTCAACTTCCAATAGTATGAATGAATCCTGGTATAAGAGTGACATACGAGGATGTTCCTCTTGCAGAACTCATAACAAACTGTTCCCGATATTTTAAAAGTAGTAAAGTAAATTAACACAACACTTTTATATAAGTTCTTAAACAATGTTTTTCTAAAATACTGATAAATAAAAGATGTTTTCTACTGTACACTCATAGGTAATGATAATCCTTATATTATCAAAGTACACTTGAATGTAAGCCCAATTTATCCCTGCAATATAGATATGTTATGAACAAGAAATATACCATAGAAATATTGTACAAGAATATGTATCTAACAAGTTTTAGTGTACTATAAAGAATGGTATTCGGTTTTAATTACAACAGTGCAAATGTAATCAAATAATTAAAGTCCAAGCGGAAGCCAATCACATAGGCAGGCAATCAAACAAAAGAGGAAGTTGACAACAAAGTGACGCATCATAGAACTCATTATTGAAGTGATTCAGTTTCATGAAAAAGAGTCTACATATAAAATATTTCTTGACATAACATGCCACTTGGTACATTCAGACTCTTTCATATCAGTGTTTAAATATTAAAAGTCTACACACCTCTTTAATATCAGTTATTCTATTCATCAACTTTAACTTCATTACTTATTAGCAGAATTTATTATGACTTAACACGTCAACTTTATATGTTACTTCCAGTTAAAATAACGAAATCTCAAATTACACTGACCAGTTACGTATTATGTTTAATTACAAACAAGTTCAGAACTTCAGCTAGGAGTAATATCGCACTACACCGAGCATCTAGAACAACCAACTCTGTAACTGAACTAAACCTCTCTTGTATTCAACGTAGGGATTTATCCTGACGTTTAATTCACAGTTGTCGAGATTGTTTTAGTCTCAGTTTTATTTATTTCAGACAGAACGTGATAACGTAAACGTTGCCGTGCTAACTGTAACACTTCATTCTGAATGTGTACGACATGTATCTGTGAAAGATTTCCTGGTCTGAAGGGTGAGTTTGTTTTTATCCTGGAATCTATGAGTGTTCCAAGTATCAATGGAAAGGTAAATTTAACGGCTTTGTTGCCGTGGTAACTGTAACTCTTCATTCTGAATGTGTACAACATGTGTCTGTGAAAGGTTTCCTGGTCTTAAGGGTAAGTTTGTTTTTGTCCTGGAATCTATGAGTGTTCCAAGTATCAATGGAAAGGTAAATTTAACGGCTTTGTTGCCGTGTTATCTGTAACACTTCATTCTGAATGTGTACGACATGTATCTGTGAAAGGTTTTCCTGGTCTGAAGGGTGAGTTTGTTTTTATCCTGGAATCTATGAGTGTTCCAAGTATCAATGGAAAGGTAAATTTAACGGCTTTGTTGCCGTGGTAACTGTAACACTTCATTCTGAATGTGTACGACATGTGTCTGTGAAGGGTTTCCTGGTCTAAAAGGTGGAGTTGGTTTTTATCCTGGAATCTATAAGTATTCCAAGTATCAATGGAAAGGTGAAGTTAACGGCTTTGTTGCCGTGGTAACTGAAACTTTTCATTCTGACTGTGTACGACATGTATCTGTGAAAGGTTTCCTGGTCTTAAGGGTAAGTTTGTTTTTGTCCTGGGATCTATGAGTGTTCCAAGTATCAATGGAAAGGTAAATTTAACGGCTTTGTTGCCGTGTTATCTGTAACACTTCATTCTGAATGTGTACGACATGTATCTGTGAAAGGTTTCCTGGTCTGAAGGATGAGTTTGTTTTTATCCTGGAATCTATGAGTGTTCCAAGTATCAATGGAAAGATAAATTTAACGGCTTTGTTGCCGTGGTAACTGTAACTCTTCATTCTAATTGTGTACGACATGTGTCTGTGAAGGGTTTCCTGGTCTAAAAGGTGGAGTTGGTTTTTATCCTGGAATCTATAAGTATTCCAAGTATCAATGGAAAGGTGAAGTTAACGGCTTTGTTGCCGTGGTAACTGTAACTTTTCATTCTGACTGTGTACGACATGTATCTGTGAAAGGTTTCCTGGTCTTAAGGGTAAGTTTGTTTTTGTCCTGGAATCTATGAGTGTTCCAAGTATCAATGGAAAGGTCAATTTAACGGCTTTGTTGCCGTGTTATCTGTAACACTTCATTCTGAATGTGTACGACATGTATCTGTGAAAGGTTTCCTGGTCTGAAGGGTGAGTTTGTTTTTTATTCTGGAATCTAAGAGTGTTCCAAGTATCAATGGAAAGGTAAAGTTAACGGCTTTGTTGCCGTGCTAACTGTAACACTTCATTCTGAATGTGTACGACATGTGTCTGTGAAGGGTTTCCTGGTCTAAAAGGTGGAGTTGGTTTTTATCCTGGAATCTATAGAGTATTCCAAGTATCAATGGAAAGGTGAAGTTAACGGCTTTGTTGCCGTGGTAACTGTAACTTTTAATTCTGACTGTGTACGACATGTATCTGTGAAAGGTTTCCTGGTCTTAAGGGTAAGTTTGTTTTTGCCTGGAATCTAATGAGTGTTCCAAGTATCAATGGAAAGGTAAATTTAACGGCTTTGTTGCCGTGTTATCTGTAACTCTTCATTCTGAATGTGTACGACATGTATCTGTGAAAGGGTTTCCTGGTCTGAAGGGTGAGTTTGTGTTTTTATTCTGGAATCTAAGAGTGTTCCAAGTATCAATGGAAAGGTAAAGTTAACGGCTTTGTTGCCGTGCTAACTGTAACATTCTGTTCTGACTTCATTCTGAATGTGTACGACATGTGTCTGTGAAGGGTTTCCTGGTCTAAAAGGTGGAGTTGGTTTTTATCCTGGAATCTATAAGTGTTCCAAGTATCAATGGAAAGGTAAATTTAACGGCTTTGTTGCCGTGTTATCTGTAACTCTTCATTCTGAATGTGTACGACATGTATCTGTGAAAGGTTTCCTGGTCTGAAGGGTGAGTTTGTTTTTATCCTGGAATCTATGAGTGTTCCAAGTATCAATGGAAAGGTGAAGTTTAACGGCTTTTTTGCCGTGGTAACTGTAACTCTTCATTCTGAATGTGTACGACATGTGTCTGTGAAGGGTTTCCTGGTCTAAAAGGTGGAGTTTGTTTTTATCCTGGAATCTAAGAGTGTTCCAAGTATCAATGGAAAGGTGAAGTTAACGGCTTTGTTGCCGTGCTAACTGTAACTCTTCATTCTGAATGTGTACGACATGTGTCTGTGAAAGGTTTCCTGGTCTGAAGGGTGAGTTTGTTTTTATCCTGGAATCTAAGAGTGTTCCAAGTATCAATGGAAAGGTGAAGTTAACGGCTTTGTTGCCGTGCTAACTGTAACTCTTCATTCTGAATGTGTACGACATGTGTCTGTGAAGGGTTTCCTGGTCTAAAAGGTGGAGTTTGTTTTTTATCCTGGAATCTAAGAGTGTTCCAAGTATCAATGGAAAGGTGAAGTTAACGGCTTTGTTGCCGTGCTAACTGTAACTCTTCATTCTGCATGTGTACGACATGTGTCTGTGAAAGGTTTCCTGGTCTGAATGGTGAGTTTGTTTTTATCCTGGAATCTATGAGTGTTCCAAGTATCAATGGAAAGGTAAATTTAACGGCTTTTTTGCCGTGGTAACTGTAACTCTTCATTCTGAATGTGTACGACATGTGTCTGTGAAGGGTTTCCTGGTCTAAAAGGTGGAGTTTGTTTTTATCCTGGAATCTAAGAGTGTTCCAAGTATCAATGGAAAGGTGAAGTTAACGGCTTTGTTGCCGTGGTAACTGTAACTCTTCATTCTGAATGTGTACGACATGTGTCTGTGAAAGGTTTCCTGGTCTAAAAGGTGGAGTTTGTTTTTATCCTGGAATCTAAGAGTGTTCCAAGTATCAATGGAAAGGTGAAGTTAACGGCTTTGTTGCCGTGGTAACTGTAACTCTTCATTCTGAATGTGTACGACATGTGTCTGTGAAGGGTTTCCTGGTCTAAAAGGTGGAGTTTGTTTTTATCCTGGAATCTAAGAGTGTTCCAAGTATCAATAGAAAGGTGAAGTTAACGGCTTTGTTGCCGTGCTAACTGTAACTCTTCATTCTGCATGTGTACGACATGTGTCTGTGAAAGGTTTCCTGGTCTGAATGGTGAGTTTTGTTTTTATCCTGGAATCTATGAGTGTTCCAAGTATCAATGGAAAGGTAAAATTTAACGGCTTTTTGCCGTGGTAACTGTAACTCTTCATTCTGAATGTGTACGACATGTGTCTGTGAAGGGTTTCCTGGTCTAAAAGGTGGAGTTGGTTTTTATCCTGGAATCTAAAAGTGTTCCAAGTATCAATTGAAAGGTGAAGTTAACGGCTTTGTTGCCGTCGTAACTGTAACTCTCCATTCTGCATGTGTACGACATGTGTCTGTGAAAGATTTCCTGGTCTAAAAGGTGGAGTTTGTTTTTATTCTGGAATCTAAGAGTGTTCCAAGTATCAATGGAAAGGTGAAGTTAACGGCTTTGTTGCCGTGGTAACTGTAACTCTTCATTCTGAATGTGTACGACATTTGTCTGTGAAGGGTTTCCTGGTCTAAAAGGTGGAGTTGGTTTTTATTCTGGAATCTAAGAGTGTTCCAAGTATCAATGGAAAGGTGAAGTTAACGGCTTTGTTGCCGTGGTAACTGTAACTCTTCATTCTGAATGTGTACGACATGTGTCTGTGAAGGGTTTCCTGGTCTAAAAGGTGGAGTTTGTTTTTTCCTGGAATCTAAGAGTGTTCCAAGTATCAATGGAAAGGTGAAGTTAACGGCTTTGTTGCCGTGGTAACTGTAACTCTTCATTCTGAATGTGTACGACATTTGTCTGTGAAGGGTTTCCTGGTCTAAAAGGTGGAGTTTGTTTTTATCCTGGAATCTAAGAGTGTTCCAAGTATCAATGGAAAGGTGAAGTTAACGGCTTTGTTGCCGTGCTAACTGTAACTCTTCATTCTGAATGTGTACGACATGTGTCTGTGAAAGGTTTCCTGGTCTAAAAGAATGGTGAGTTTGTTTTTATCCTGGAATCTAAGAGTGTTCCAAGTATCAATGGAAAGGTGAAGTTAACGGCTTTGTTGCCGTGGTAACTGTAACTCTTCATTCTGAATGTGTACGACATTTGTCTGTGAAGGGTTTCCTGGTCTAAAAGGTGGAGTTGGTTTTTATCCTGGAATCTAAAAGTGTTCCAAGTATCAATTGGAAAGGTGAAATTAACGGCTTTGTTGCCGTCGGTAACTGTAACTCTCCATTCTGCATGTGTACGACATGTGTCTGTGAAAGATTTCCTGGTCTAAAAGGTGGAGTTTGTTTTTATCCTGGAATCTAAGAGTGTTCCAAGTATCAATGGAAAGGTGAAGTTAACGGCTTTGTTGCCGTGGTAACTGTAACTCTTCATTCTGAATGTGTACGACATGTGTCTGTGAAGGGTTTCCTGGTCTAAAAGGTGGAGTTTGTTTTTATCCTGGAATCTAAGAGTGTTCCAAGTATCAATGGAAAGGTGAAGTTAACGGCTTTGTTGCCGTGGTAACTGTAACTCTTCATTCTGAATGTGTACGACATGTGTCTGTGAAGGGTTTCCTGGTCTAAAAGGTGGAGTTCGTTTTTATCCTGGAATCTAAGAGTGTTCCAAGTATCAATGGAAAGGTGAAGTTAACGGCTTTGTTGCCGTGGTAACTGTAACTCTTCATTCTGAATGTGTACGACATTTGTATGTGAAGGGTTTTCCTGGTCTAAAAGGTGGAGTTTGTTTTTATCCTGGAATCTAAGAGTGTTCCAAGTATCAATGGAAAGGTGAAAACGGCTTTGTTGCCGTGGTAACTGTAACTCTTCATTCTGAATGTGTACGACATGTGTCTGTGAAAGGTTTCCTGGTCTAAAGGTGGAGTTTGTTTTTATTCTGGAATCTAAGAGTGTTCCAAGTATCAATGGAAAGGTGAAGTTAACGGCTTTGTTGCCGTGGTAAACTGTAACTCTTCATTCTGAATGTGTACGACATTTGTCTGTGAAGGGTTTCCTGGTCTAAAAGGTGGAGTTTGTTTTTTATTCTGGAATCTAAGAGTGTTCCAAGTATCAATGGAAAGGTGAAGTTAACGGCTTTGTTGCCGTGCTAACTGTAACTCTTCATTCTGAATGTGTACGACATGTGTCTGTGAAAGGTTTCCTGGTCTGAAGGATGAGTTTGTTTTTATCCTGGAATCTAAGAGTGTTCCAAGTATCAATGGAAAGGTGAAGTTAACGGCTTTGTTGCCGTGCTAACTGTAACTCTTCATTCTGAATGTGTACGACATGTGTCTGCGAAAGGTTTCCTGGTCTGAAGGATGAGTTTGTTTTTATCCTGGAATCTAAGAGTGTTCCAAGTATCAATAGAAAGGTGAAGTTAACGGCTTTGTTGCCGTGGTAACTGTAACTCTTCATTCTGAATGTGTACGACATGTGTCTGTGAAAGGTTTCCTGGTCTGAAGGATGAGTTTGTTTTTATCCTGGAATCTAAGAGTGTTCCAAGTATCAATGGAAAGGTGAAGTTAACGGCTTTGTTGCCATGAATGAAACCCAATAATCCCATATGTACCTAATATTATTTTAAATTTGTTTAACAAAGCTTATATAGTGCGTAGGTAATGATTAAACCTATTAAGTTATGGTTTACATAATATAAACAAATAGTAACAATTTAACGAATTTGTTTAATTTATGTTACTTTTCAGACGTCTGAAACAAAACATTTACCATATAATTGTCAAAATATATTCCGTTTATATCTTCTCATTCAGCAATATCGTCTTATTCATATCTCACAATAATTTCTTTGAAGCTTAAGTGCAAAAAATGTTTCCATTACTTTATAAATTATTAAAAATAAGTTATAATTATTTACATCAATAAAAAATAACAATCTTATTCCACATAGAAAGAATTTAGCTCGGGTTTATAAGCTTATCACAGGCTGCCAGATTTTGGACAATTTTATGCTGTATCCTTTGTTAAAGTTATTTTCTTTCTTGATTATTTCTCGGAAATCTGTTAACCTGTGAAAGCCATACTATGATAAACATAGTTTTTAAATGTAAGAGATTAAAAATAAATTAGAACATTAATGCTACATAATAAAACTTCAGTTTGAATAAAAAATATATTCAAGTAAATTTAATTAATGCCTTATAAAGTGTCTGCGTAGAATAATACTGGGTAACAATTTTTTCTTCAAGCTAAAAGAGATAGCTAGGGCAGGTTGTGTAATAAACAAATTAATGGCATATACATTTGAAAATTCATGGAACTCAGAGATTCACTTACTGTCGAGAGATTAGAATACCATTGTTTTCGTTCATACATTTGGTGGATATCCCAAATATATCCTTACTTAAATAATACTTTTATCCTCAAGAGCATATTTTTTTAACAAAGAACCCGTATTGAAAGTAACTGAGTCTTACAATGTCCAAAATAGGAATTTTACAGTAGTTGAAATTTATCTACGATATTAATTCGAAACTACGTTTTAAGATATACAGGATTTGAATAATAATTTCACAAATTTGATTGGAATAAGTATTTATCTTTAGGTTGTTTTATGTTAAAACTCAATTAATCTTAAAAGTACAAATTATTATTCACAGGTGTACACGAACAAGCGTAGACTGCAGTAGGTTAGAATAAATAAGTTTTCTGCTTATTATTTATATTTAACACGTATTTTTATTAAATTAAGTAATTTTATTACTTGTTTGTAAGGAAAACTCATCTGCAACACGAACAAATATATTCCAGGACGATAGTTGACAAACTGAAGACCTCTGTAACCAACCGTATAACAGCCGGTAAAGACGATCCAGGTTGTTTTCACAACGTATTTCACTATCATTATAATAGTTATAACTCTTTTGTACAAAACAACAGGTGCCGCCTGACACTGCATGCAGTACAGTATTACAAGTTACTGTGTCACGTGCTGCAATTTTATATGATTATACTCAGTTAGTTTACAAATGTATTCTGCGAATTTCTCCTTGCCCTCATGGTTACTCATACAAACTTATACAAATGTTCATTAGTGAAATGCATCATCAGCGACCTCGGTGTTGTTTATATAGATGTACGATTAAACACGATGCAATATTACAATTATATAAGTTAGTTCATTTTCGATATATCATGCGGACAGACACGTCATGTTAATGTTGTTCTAACCCCTTGGGTAATAAGCATAGCTAGTGCTCAGCAGATAATGAATAAAGTATTTATACCAGTGCATTTGGCTGTGTAGTCTGCTGAAAGTTATAATAAATAGATGCGCTGTAATAGGTACCGAGGGAAATGTCATCCCAATCTCCTTATGGACTAGAATTTCTTCCCGTTATTATTTAGTAGAATTTAAAAATATTCAAACGAAAATTAAAACAATATTTTCAATTTGTGCAGTTATAATGGAAAATATATTGATATAGTTGATTAAATATTTCAAAGAAATAACGTTTGGCAGCACAACTATACTGTTGTGGGATTTACAACAAATATGACTGAGATAATTACTTCAAAAGACATATTTTGAAAATGAAGGAGGAAGGAAATAAGTGACAAAGTTATCTCGGAGCTTTTACTTAACAAAACCGCGTCACTTCCACTTTAATGATGACCCATTGTTAATAAATTAACGTTCTTGTCTGCAAAGAAAATTAATCTTCTTAATGTCTTAAACAACATTTTTAATTAAGAAATTGAAATAAATAAAATAATTAGTGGACGCCAACCCTTTTGACAGCACACCTGTGGCACACTTATTTCTTACCTCCACCATTGTTACCGGTAATAATAAAACTTCAGCCCCTTGTTACTTCATTGCAGTTAAAATTAGATTGCCAATAATCTGTGTACGCACTGTCCGCTATCACATGCATTGTTTACTCACTTTTACAAACAAAATGTCGTGTTCGTGAAATGTTCAGTAGTTGGGTTATCGTCGTTCCTAAACTAAAGAATTTAATAAATCAGAATATAGATTGGTAACGACATGTATTCACTACAACTTCTTAACACACCACAATATTACAAAATGTCGCAAGAACTACCAACGTACACTCAGCTGTTCAACAATGTTCAGCTGTTTATGCATTTATCTTAATTCGTTCTAGAACAGGGGTTACTGATTACACATTAAATCACTTAGTTTGAGATGCTATCCTAACAATATACCTACGTCTAGGTTTAGGTCGAGAAAAGGGTCGTGTGGCTTATAGCAACGACTAATATTTTGTCCTTGTCTGAAAATTCACTAAGTAACTACTATATACAGACAGGTTCACATTAATATACATACACAGGGGGCCCCAGAACTGTTTCCCTAGGCTGTTTTAAGGCTCGATTGAGGGCAAAAAACAAATCTAAATACCGTGTTGAATTCGTCCATAAGACTTGAGCTAATCTTAAAACACCTCTTACAACATTTCATATACATTATTGTTTTCTGTTTCATAGATTTTTGTTAACAGTTATTTTCTATTTGATATATTTATTTAATTATATTTATAAATAACTCTCTTACATTTTTTATGATGTATTTATATCAATTCGATCATTTAATCATCATTAATGAGGTATCGTTTGAACTGTTATAAATGTATTTGAAAATAATAAATTTAATACATAATACGATAGATCCTAAATTAAATTTGTTACAGCTATCCGTTTTTAAGTAATTTTTGAGCTGTCATTTTAAATAACCACTATTTGCATTTTGGACTTAGACAAATATTGAAGATTTTGTTTTATGGTTTCTTTCGCCTGTATACGAATAGGTGGAACACAGTTTGAACATTTATTATAGGGACGGTATAAGGCTAAAACATTTAGTAGTAAATTAATCTTCAGCCTTTGACCCCATACAACAAGTCTTAACAATTTAAGTCAAATTTTGATTGTGGACGTTATAATAAAATTAAAAAAAATATTATTAATAAAAAGCAATTATTACTATTTTGCCGGTTTGAAATTATAACAACGTGAAATTTTTTTTAAAAATAATTTTAGTTGTTATCGGATTTATATTATAAGCGCAAATCATTGAACCAGAAATATAATAATTTTAATTACATTAAAATAGAGTAAATTTTAGTTTAATCGGAAACGGTGATGGAATTAACTTGCTTTTCAGTTGAACCAGATTTCCTGGAATTATGACTGTAATTAGAATAAAACATAATATTACAAATAAAATTATAACAAAATAGCTGTTTTTTAGATTTTCAAAAATTATCAATATCTCGAATACTAAACGATTTTTACAATGGGTCGTGTTTTGATTTTTGGATTGTCTTTGGCGGCATATCGCCTTTGTGAGTATTACCGTTGACTTATGGCAGACCCGTTATGTGCAAAACGTCAGAAAAATTTATATGTTTTTAATATATTCAGAAAAATTATATTTCAGAATAACCTTTTGAATTGAATTTAATTCATTCAAAATATGCCTTGCGTGGATTTTTGGAATCTGTCACTTATAATTATTTCTGTAAGATAAAATATATAAAGCTTTACGTTAATTTTTTAAAATGATTAAACTTATAACTATGTAACCGCTGCTTTTAAAAAATCCTGAAAACGGATTAGAAATATGGTTCATAATCTAAGAACTTTTTTCAGTTTGTGGTAAGCTTTTAATATGTTGAATAAGATCCAAAGTTTTCCATAAGACTCGACTGTGTACTACTCAAACGACGTGATATCAAAGATGAGTTGTACTTTTCCATTTTTAAAACTATTTAATTAACATTTACTGATGAAAAATAGTTTTATTGCATCACATTATAGTTAAATAAGTGTAGCTCTCTTATAAATATGAAAATGTAGTCCCTAGTTTAAGGAAACATATATAAACATGTTTTGTGCCAACAGTTGGAAAATATTATTTCAATATGGATTTAGAGTTCAGCTGCATTTCACCTTCCGCTCAGTGCAACGTCTGAAATTTGACGCTGTCACAAACTTGACTCTTGAGTTCTGGAGGGTACGTCCGTCTAAATGAATACAAAATATGCGTTGAGAAACGAGTTTTGTCATTCCGACTTCAGAAACAACTAGGCTACAAAAATGTAATCTATATGAATTGGTGTTCTCATCGTCAAATCAGGTGCACAATTGAGTGCACTTCGATGTTTCAGACACGATATCTAAGCACGGTGGAGCAACAGAGTATTCTAGACATAACGTAGCTGTGGTGGGAGTGGTTCATTCAACATGCATGTTTAGTTCATATCCATTTTACCTTTCAGACTCCCCATGTCAAGTGTGTGAAACCGTTAGGTTTCAGAATCTCCACTAAGCAGATATTGTAATGAAGCAACAGAATATTCTACACATAACGTAACTATGGTGGGAACGGTTGATTAAACATGCATGGTTTAGTTCATATCCATTTTACCTTCCAGATTCCACAAGTCAAGTGTGTGAAACCGTCAGGTTTCAGAATCTACACTAAGCAGATATTGTAATGAAGCAACAGAGTATTCTACACATAACGTAACTATGGTGGGAACGGTTGATTCAACATGCATGTTTAGTTCATATCCATTTTATCTTCCAGATTACACAAGTCAAGTGTGTGAAACCGTCAGGTTTCAGAATCTACACTAAGCAGATATTGTAATGAAGCAACAGAGTATTCTACACATAACGTAACTATGGTGGGAACGGTTGATTCAACATGCATGTTTAGTTTATATCCATTTTATCTTCCAGATTACACAAGTCAAGTGTGTGAAACCGTCAGGTTTCAGAATCTACACTAAGCAGATATTGTAATGAAGCAACAGAGTATTCTACACATAACGTAACTATGGTGGGAACGGTTGATTCAACATGCATGTTTAGTTCATATCCATTTTATCTTCCAGATTACACAAGTCAAGTGTGTGAAACCGTCAGGTTTCAGAATCTACACTAAGCAGATATTGTAATGAAGCAACAGAGTATTCTACACATAACGTAACTATGGTGGGAACGGTTGATTCAACATGCATGTTTAGTTCATATCCATTTTATCTTCCAGATTACACAAGTCAAGTGTGTGAAACCGTCAGGTTTCAGAATCTACACTAAGCAGATATTGTAATGAAGCAACAGAGTATTCTACACATAACGTAACTATGGTGGGAACGGTTGATTCAACATGCATGTTTAGTTCATATCCATTTTACCTTTCAGACTCCACATGTCAAGTGTGTGAAACTGTCAGGTTTAAGAATCTCCACTAAGCAGATATTGTAATGAAGCAACAGAATATTCTACACATAACGTAACTATGGTGGGAACGGTTGATTCAACATGCATGTTTAGTTCATATCCATTTTACCTTTCAGACTCCACATGTCAAGTGTGTGAAACTGTCAGGTTTAAGAATCTACACTAAGCAGATATTGTAATGAAGCAACAGAGTATTCTACACATAACGTAGCTGTTGGTGGGAGTAGTTGATTCAACATGCATGTTTAGTTCATATCCATTTTACCTTCCAGATTCCACAAGTCAAGTGTGTGAAACCGTCAGGTTTCAGAATCTACACTAAGCAGATATTGTAATGGACTCTTTCTTACTATAGTATGTTATCTGTGTTATTGTTCAAGTTTGGGCAACTTTTCTTTTATTTTTGCTAAACAGAAATTTCTTTGTGAGTGGTTTGTATTTCGGACAATGCATAAAACAACTTCAAACATACATACTAGATTACTTAATCACGTTTTTATGATATTAATCATGATTCTGCCCCTTATAGAAAAGACTCGATGATGTAAAGCTTGAAGGGATTCCCCAGATGCAGCATTCTCGTACAGTCCTACACATTAGCGCGTAACGCGCGCGTTACAGCGTGTAACAGGAGAAGCATACATGTTTGGAAATATAGTCACGTGAGAGACTAATTATTAAACACACACAAATCCGTACATTGGCAGATTGTTCGTGGTTCTGGGCAGGTGGTAAACGTGTGTTTGTTTAAAGTTTTGATCGGGACAGAGGAGTTAGAGGAAAATACAAGCAGTCTTTGATTTGTCCTGGATGAAACAGTTTCACAGTGTTTTAGATGATCGTATACTTATCTAATTTACAGTAACTGAGAGAAGAATGGCGGAGATTGAAATTACGAGTGTTCTATAAAACAGCACACACTCAAGTAAACGTAAACGTAGAACGTTACATTTTCCTTAATTATTATTGCGAAACATTTAATTGTGTCATGTTTAATAACCATTAAATACATACTAGTTACTCTACATAACCTTCTTCTACATAACACCTTCTAAGACAGCATTTGTTCATCCCTCTATTTAGTTTGAATTTAACAGACATTTTTATTTTACGTTAATTATTTTATTTATTTTCAAACGAAATTAAAACCTGATCCTTCTTTAAACAATATTTGGTCCTGGGAAAACTCAATTTCAGTTGTTCCACCACATTGGTTCTTTTTGTTGACTTTGTCTGTTTCTATTCATCGAAGCAAAGAAAATACATCTTTATGAATAGCTAAACGTTAAAACACACGCGTAAGCCCGCGAAATACGCAATTATTACTAACCCTTTAAGATTTATGTTATGTCTATATAAAATAAATGTCCAATTCGAGCATTTGTCAAGTCAATCTCGTCGGTTCCCAAATGTATACATCACTTTAAGGTACAATATCCTTGCTGAGTTATGCAACCAGGAAGGTTACCCACAATAACATATCCTACATTAATATATTTCAACCAACGCACTTTCCATCCTAAAACTAACTTTATTTTCTTCATTATGCATAGTATTTTTACTTTTAGATTACTATAAAAATATTAATTCCTTTTTTTAATTGATGTACATCCAGGTAATGGATGTATAAACGGTCAATCTCACAATTTTCTCTAAACATTTTAACTAATTCATATTTACTTTAAATATGATACTACTTATAATTTTACTCCATATGAGGATCACATTAGATCCTCGTATGGAGTAAGTATTTCAACTCACTCCCCCAAAAAATTAAAGACAAAGCTTACACAAATTCTTAAAAACAATTTGGTAGTGCGATACACTACGTGGCGTGTAATAGACTTCGCTGTGGTTAGATATAAAAGTTCAAATCTCTGGACTCACCTCATTCTCGATATGTGCTGCGAACAGGTGAGCAGGCGGGCAATCATAGAGAAAGTTTTACATCCTCTACGGCAAGATAAAGGGAAACCGTGTCATCCTACTGAGATGGTGTTCAACGTCACCCAGCCATGGTTGGACATGCACCATCATAAAACTTATTTTGTCTTTGTAGTAACGAAGTTACACGCAAAATGTAAAGTCAGAAGATGGAATCATTCTCGAGATATCTTACCTCATAATGCATTCACATTCTTGTTCATTACATTAGTTTCCATAGATACCAGGCGCTGCAATAAAAGGAAGGTGAAATAGAGCTAAGTTATACATTCTGATTTAATTAAACCTTCCTGCAATACCTGCATTATGTGTAGAACACTCGGTTGCTCCACCGTGCTTAGATATCGTGTCAGTATTGTAGTGCACTCAATTGAGACAGCCACGTCACCTAGTCTATGGATTGCGTATTATTCTATTGTCCTATGTAGCCCTAACTGATCATGGTGCTTGTTGGGCTTTTTTAGATTATAGACGACCTTTATAGAACATCCGTTACACTATATAAGAGAATAAACATGAAAATGCGAATGTTTAATCAGAGTAATTATATAAAATAAATTATGTAGATAAGAAACAATAGATATGTAACCGTAAGATTTGGGCATGTTATAAATTGATATCTCTCAGTTTGCAGAAAGCAATTAAAAGAATATTTAGTGGAAAATAATAAGTACTTGGTTTGTCATATCCGTTGCAAACATATCAGTAATAGCCGCTTAATTTGTCCAAATTAGATGACTAACACTATTTTAATATTCCCTTTAGTTTGAAAATGATTTCTTAAGGATATAATTAAACAGGTTCATTATGCATAAGATAACATTGAATAATTCATAATACTGATCATAACGAATTTATTTCCAATAACTAAGAACAATGAAACAAAACAGCAATCCTTTAGGAATGAAGTTTTAACTCAGGAGAATAAAAGAAAAAGAAACAATCATAATTACTAAGCAAACTTGATCTTTAAGCAAACACATATAAATTCAAACAATACATTTCTTTTGCTAACCTTTGGTTTTTTTACAATGTATGTTTAATCTACTCCTAGTATTATAAAATATATTTTCTGTTCCTTAAGGGGAGCATGTACCTTTTTCGGGTCCCATGTTATTTAAATGGGAGTACACTGCAACATGTCGGTACCATTATCTCCTAAACTATTAGACATATTGACTTTAAACTTTAGGGTTTTGTTCTACATTAACAGCTTTATATTTTCATGCCTTTTTTTTAATATCTCAATAAACAAAAAAATTATCGTGGTAGCAATTTAACAAAAATTTTTTTTTAATTATGTAAATACAATATTTTTTAAAATTATAAAAACATAATATATATTGATAAAAAAGCATGAATCTACTCACCAACTAGTCTGCAATAAGTGTGTAAGTCTGTAAGTCTAATAATTGTTTCACAACGTGTTCCGAAATGTCACAAAACGGTACTTTCGGTAAAACAGCTTTAAAGTTTTAGTTACACTTCAAAACACATAATCACTTTAAAATCCACCTGGACAGTAATCATCTTCTTCATTTTTACTCTTTTTTCCTATCCTTCTTTTTATCCTCTTCTTTTTATTTTCTTCTTGGACTTCTTTGTCAGCTTTTTTAACCCTATTGGAATCGATTTGTTGAAGGCCTTCAACCATAAAGCGTCCTGGTTGGATGCATAATCGTTCCAAAACATTCACTTTGGCCATTGCTCCTTCATTAAAACTAAGAACTGCATCACAAACCCCTAATTTTAATGTCTGAATGCCAACAAATGTGGTCTTGGGTAGCCTATTCCAAATTACGCTATTGATGCTTTCATTAGGGTTCTGTGTTTTACCGTGCAGACACCTCTTTAGTAGGGCTGGGGCTGATAAATCCTTATAGATTGGTTTTATTTCTTCCATAATAGATTCAGGCAATGAGTTTGTATGTTTGAAATCATCTAGCTTATTATTTACCTGAGCTTGTCTGTATTTGCACCAAGACTCAATCCCAGGCGGGCATAGTTCGTGCTGAGGTTTTGCGTCAGTCGATAATTTGTGATAGAACGTAGCCCATATTGCTCTCTTCATTTTTTCAACATCTTCCAAATTATTCCTTATTGCCATCCCATAAAAACGTTGTAAGTGATCTATCTCTACATCAGTCAACCTACCTTGTCCTCCAAGTCCTTTACCATCCTTCAATTTGATTCCTTTTTTATCCCTCTTCAATCGCCGCAGTCTTGTTCCTAGTCGCTTCTGAATATGGCCTACACATTCAAGTTGTTCTAACAAAACATCATCACCATAGGGATTGTTTGCCACAACATGAGTAAACCCCTTAGAGTCCCCATCTCCAAGGTATTTTGTGTATCGCACATTGAGTTTAGCCTCAGAGCGGCGACAAAGAGTCAGAGCTCCCGCCACCTCCATTGCCACCTCCATTCCACCACTTGTACCTGAAAAATTTGCCAAACAAGTACCAGAATTTTTGTGCTGTTTCAATAGGGTTTTGTCATGGCTTAGAGGTTTTCTGACACATTTATTACAATATTTGCTGAAACACTCAAAGTCCATAACCTTTCCTGTATCGAAGGATGTTGCTGTCATTACGCCGTTCACAGAGGTGAAGCCTCGCTTCTGCCAGGTACCGTCAAAAGCGGCTGCTATATCACGACAATCATCATTTAGGCTACGAACTTCATCAGCTGCCTGTCTAAGTGAACATTCACTTACCTCTGTTACAGCAGTAAGCAGTTTTTTATTATATTTTTCAATTCGGCTGTTTGGTGGAGCGATATTCATCACAGCAGAAAATACCCTACCAGAATCTAGGCCTTTGCCGATTGAACGTAGAGCATAAACATATCTTAGATTCAACTCATACATATTTCTAACACATTTGGAGCTTATTACTGAGTCAGTATGTTTACATACATTGCAACAAATATTTACACGATGTACTATTCCACACTTGAAGTCTTCATCTAGGCTTATGTCAATGCAGTCGGAACTACTACAATATTTACATGCAGTGAAAGATTTTATTAGGCCAGAAATCTGTTGTAAATCTATTATAATATTTACATTGTTTATGTCATAATCACTAAATTTAGGCAACTTTGAATCATTAATCTTCTTAGAACTAGATGATTGTTTAGGCCTAGGCCTATTAGATTCACTTGTACCTGGAGAAGCACTTAGTCCTAGTTCACTTGAATTTTTACGAAATTGGTTACCTCTGTAAGACTGTTTATTGAACCTTTTCACTCTAGGCATGGCTAATACACAATAATATCACTTATTTATATAATAAATACACACTAAGAGTCCAAAGTTTTGATCACTGGCACCACACAAAATAGAATTACACTGACAAACACTGTTAGTAAACATAAACAATAACAATAATATCAATAGTGTAGGTTAGGTAAGTTACAGATGACTTACATCCTTCAAATGCATCTAAAGCAAGCAGTGCTACCAACCTAAAGGGGAAAAACTTAATAATCATACAATTGGAGCAAGTAATATGTATATAATACATTCTGACACTAACAATCCATAGCGCGCCATGTTGTCAGCTGAAAAAAGCGTGCATACATTTCTTAAAACACATTTTACACATATTTCTAAACCTCTCAGATATAGTGTTATATATTTTTGAAAAGGGCATAAAACATAGTATTTTGTATGATATGTTTCAAAAAATCGATATTTTGGTGCCAAAAAGGTACATGCTCCCCATGATAACAAAAGGTACATGCAATTCATGATAACATATGCTAAATGTATATGATATTTATACTTTTTATATGCGAATAACACATAAAGTACTTTAAATTTAGTATTAACAGTACACTTAAAAACAAAGGACCAATAGATATATTATTTACACCAACAAACATACACCGCTGTACATTCGAAACAATGTATTTTATGTTCACTTAACTTGACAAACATTAAAATTTTCATTAATACTGTATTTAAAACGTAATACATATATCCTAAAATGGAGCACAGTTACTTGATTGTTGGTAATGAAATACCTGTGATGACTCTAACAGCAGTAACAACGTCTCGCTCAAGAACATCTCCGTTTACCGAACAAACTTTGTACGACTAAGTGTTAATCTGAGTGGGCTCAAAATACACATTTCAGTATTCGTCGACCTACGCACTATTATGTAAAATGATACAATAATATCAATATATGTCATTGTGTGTTTTGAAAAATATCAAATAATTGTTATTAAAAGATGTATGAACAAAAAAAAATACTTAGATATGATCTAAAATGTAGTAGGCCTATTATTTGAAATAGAAGGTATTAAATTAAACATAAATTCATATATTACAATTATTTTATATTGGAAAAGGAATGAAAAAAATGAATGCGGCAAGGTTTTAAAGAGTACAAGTAGTGTAAATCTAAGTTGCCATGTCATAGTGCACAGTGTTCAAAATGGCACTTGCTTTGTACAGTATTAATGAAAAGATTATCATTTACTACAGAATTAAGTAACAGTATTTTTTATTAATGCCTGATAAATGAAGTAAAAGTGAAGAGAGAGACATTTACAACTCTATACCCGATTAACCGATTTAGTGTATTCTGTAGAATTCTGTTGTAGTGCCAGTATAGCAATTCATCTCAAGTAGTCTTTAAATTTTTTAAATTCTCTATTAGCGCTAAATAATTTTGCATGTGTGTTCATGCAATGTATCGCTGTACTGTCACACAAGTGGGAAGGAAATATGTTCCCAAGTAGTAAACAGTATTAATTCTTAGACCTACTCGGGCAGTGTCTCAACTAACATTAAACTCACACAAAGACCTCTCTTACACACACACACACACACACACACACACACACACACACACACACACACACACACACACACACCACACACACACACACACACACACACACACACACACACACACACACACACACACACACACACACACACACACACACACACACACACACACACACACACACACACACACACACACACACACACACACACACACACACACACACACACACACACACACACACACACACACACACACACACACACACACACACACACACACACACACACACACACACACACACACACACACACACACACACACACACACACACACACCACACACACACACACACACACACACACACACACACACACACACACACACACACACACACACACACACACACACACACACACACACACACACACACACACTTTGATGGCAGTTGATATTTACGAGAAAGCTACGCCAGCTTCAACTAAACTATACGCAGACAATTACACCGGTCAGTTGTGAAAAAAAGGTTTGAAGACCGTGTGACCAGGGACACTTTGATGGCAGTTGATAATTACGAGAAAACTACGCCAGCTTCAACTAAACTATACGCAGACAATTACACTGGTCATTTGTGAAAACAATGTTTGGAGACCGTTACCAGGGCCACTTTGATGGCAGTTGATAATTAAGAGAAAGCTACGCAAGCTTCAACTACACTATACGCAGACAATTACATCGGTCAGTTGTGAAAACAATGCTTCGAGACCGTGTGACCAGGGACACTGATGGCAGTTGATAATTACCAGAAAGCTACGCCACCTTCAACTAAACTAAGCAGAAAATTACGCCGGTCATTTGTGAAAACAATGTTTGGAGACCGTGACCAGGGCCACTTTGATGGCAGTTGATAATTACGAGAAAGCTACGCCACCTTCAACTAAACTATCCGCAGACAATTACACCGGTCAGTTGTGAAAACAATGTTTCGAGACCGTGTGACCAGGGACACTTTGATGGCAGTTGATAATTACGAGAAAGCTACGCCACCTTCAACTAAACTATCCGCAGACAATTACACCGGTCAGTTGTGAAAACAATGTTTCGAGACCGTGTGACCAGGGCCACTTTGATGGCAGTTGATAATTACGAGAAAGCTACGCCACCTTCAACTAAACTATCCGCAGACAATTACACCGGTCAGTTGTGAAAACAATGTTTCGAGACCGTGTGACCAGGGCCACTTTGATGGCAGTTGATAATTACGAGAAAGCTACGCCACCTTCAACTAAACTATCCGCAGACAATTACACCGGTCAGTTGTGAAAACAATGTTTCGAGACCGTGTGACCAGGGACACTTTGATGGCAGTTGATAATTACGAGAAAGCTACGCCACCTTCAACTAAACTATCCGCAGACAATTACACCGGTCAGTTGTGAAAACAATGTTTCGAGACCGTGTGACCAGGGCCACTTTGATGGCAGTTGATAATCACGAGAAAGCTACGCCACCTTCAACTAGACTATACGCAGACAATTACACCGGTCAGTTGTGAAAACAATGCTTCTAGACTGTGTGACCAGGGACACTTTGATGGCAGTTGATCATTACGAGAAAGCTACGCCAGCTTCAACTAAACTATACGCAGACAATTACACCGGTCAGTTGTGAAAACAATGTTTGGAGACCGTATGAGGTGTTTTGGTATAAACGCTTTTTTTGTCTGCCCTGATAGTTGCAGTCGTGCGGGTTACTATTCCAGAGTTGTGATATCGCCTTATATTTTTATCTTACCCGCACCCTTACTATGCGCTGGTAGAGATCGAGATTATAAACGAGGTTAAACGTAAGTGAACAGAAAATCTCAGACTCGTTCAGAGCGAATTCAGTTATTCGCACTCTTCAATAGAACGATACCATCACAGTTTTTTGTTCTATGTTTCGCGATTTTGCGTAAATAAATGTTAATTAGAACTGTCAATGCCCCGTTCTAAAAGGTGACGTTTAGAAATAAATCCTATTATAACGACGACTATTTGACAATTATTTGTGCGTGAGAAAAACAGATTTTTAATATCGGTGATCCGCGAGATCTTTATTCCAGGATCTTTATTCTTCGTTTCTTCTTTCTTCAGTGTGTTGTTGTGCTGTGTTAAGCTGAGGTTATGTTTTGACTTTACAAATATCAAAACGAAATATTAAATATATCAAACCAAACAAATTCCTTCTCTATACTAACAAGACTAACGTTAACGTATAAGTTTATATGTTAAGCTGGAAGCAAAATTTATAAGAGGAGTCTTGAGTTATATCCCTCCCCTGTCAGTGAAGCAGCTAAATTCCTTCAAGCAAATATATTTAGGTTATTTAATACAAGTATCCTAGTTCAAATATAATACAGGAATTTCGTGTGTACTATTTTCCTCTTTAGAACCTTAGTGTCAAATCTATTAATATTAACAAGCATTAAACGTTTGTTATAACCTAAAACCTAATATTCACTTTGAAACATACTGTTCGAAGTAAGAAGAAAGCTTATACGGTTTACAGGGTACTAAACAAATATTCAGGAACCGGGCTGATAATTCAGAGGTTTATTAAGCCAATGAATAATATATTTGTAAACAAGAACTAGATATAAATTAAACCTAGATAGCCTAATTAAGTTCCCAGCCTATCCTGGCGTTGATCAATAGCTTTAAGCTTAGGCTATTAGGCTTACACGACTTACAGTAAATACAATATATTATCGTGAGCTATAGAAAGGGTTATATAGGCTATATCTAGTAGATTTACCAGGTACATACACCTAACTTATCTTATGCACCACACTATTTACTTTTAAGAATAGGATAACAAACCTATGCAGCTTATAGGATGTTATAACGACGACTATTTGACAATTATTTGTGCGTGAGAAAAACAGATTTTTAATATCGGTGGTCCGCGAGATCTTTATTCCACAGCCGCTGGCTCGAACCGGTCTCAGTATCGTCTGCTCGTTTCTTCTTCCTTCAGTGTGTTGTTGTGCTGTGTTAAGCTGAGGTTATGTTTTGACTTTATAGTATCAAAATAAAATATTAAATATATTAAACCAAACAGATTCCTTCTCTATACTAACAAGACTAACGTTAACGTATAAGTTTATAAGTTAAGCTGGAAGCAAAATGTCTAAGGGAAGTCTTGTGTTATATCCCTCTCCTGTGAAGCAGCTAAATCCCTTCAAGCAAATATATTTAGGTTATTTAATACAAGTATCCTAGTTCAGCAATAACACAGGTATTTCGTGTGTACTATTTTCCTCTTTAAGCCCTTAGTATCAAATATGCTAATATTAACAAGCATTAAAAGTTTGTTATAGCCTACAACCTAACATTCACTTTGAAACATACTCTTCGAAGTAGGAAGTAAAGCTTATGCGATTTAAAGGGCACCAAACAAATATTATTTAGAAACCGGCCTGAGAATTCAGAGGTTTATTAAGCCAATGAATAATATATCTGTAAACAAGGCTGTAACCTAGATAACCTAAATTAAGTTCCCAGCCTATCCTGGCGTAGATCAATAACTTTGAGCTTAGGCTATTAGGCCTACACGACTTAAAGTAAGCAAAATATATTATCATGAGCTATAGAAAGGTTTATATATGCTATATCTAGTAGATTGGCCAAGTACATACACCTAACTTATCTTATGCACCGAATTATTAATTTTAGGAATAGGACAACAAGCCTACGCGGCTTATAGGATGTAAAATATGCGTTTTCAAACTAGGACAGGTAGTGAAGGGTAGTAGAACCTACAGTGAATATACACACTACTGTCACTAACCGCAATAACCTATAAGCTGCTGTTAACCTATCCTACGCACCGAATTATTAATTTTAGGAATAGGATAACAAGCCTACGCGGCTTACAGGATGCAAAATATGCGTTTGCAAACTAGGAAAGGTAGTGAAGGGTAATAGAACCTATATTTAATAGATACACTACTATCACTAAACGAAATAACCTATAAGCTGGTCTTAACCTATCCTACGCACCGAATTATTAATTTTTCAAAGATTCAAGGTTAACGAATCAGTGCTAATTTTTATATTTAACCTTCATCGTTCGATATTCGTACTCTTTTTAAATTCCCTTAATGATTACAATTCGGGGTGACTTACCAAAATATGATATATGCCGACTGCGTATTCTCTCGTACAGGGCTTCTCTCCTCGACTCGACTTCACAAACCGACGTCCGCAAGCAAAAACTCTTCTCCTCGAATTGACTTCACTCCACGACGTTAGCAAGCAAAAACTCTCCTCCTCGAATCGACTTCACACGACGACGTCAGCAAGCAAAACTCTCTGTCCCTTGTCGGGTCGGCTGTATAAGTAGACCGCCAGCCGGTCATGCGCAGAAACGCGTTTTCGTCAGTCTGTCGGCAGACGCCGCAGCGGCCACATCGGAGCTCCGGCTACTGCACTGCTCCGAGTAAAGAGGTTCCCTAACCTCAAATCAACTCCTTCTAATGGAAGGACTACGACGACGACGACTATCGATGAAAATAAATCGACACATCTACTTGTCAAAATAAACATTTTCTATATTAAAAACAAAAAAACGGGGTATAAAATTGAACCCTTACAACCGTGTGACCAGGGACACTTTGATGGCAGTTGATATTTGTATGTAAAAATGTCTTCATCGATCTGAGAGAAAGGCAAAATATATTGAAACACCACAACATTTCGCTGACAAATCAACGCTGACATGTAAACACACATTTACAACTGTAGAGACATACACTACATTTACATCAAGTTGAGTTTCTACTTGGGGATTAAATCTTAATACGAAGGGAAAATTTCATTAGCAAGACGAGGTATTGTTTCATAGCTATAACGTTGCTGCGACAGTAGTCAATTACGTTCACAATGTATCAATTAATATCTGCAGTAATCTGTTCGTACCTTTGTGCCAAATTAATACAAGGCCGTTATTAATTACTATGGTTGTGTGAAATCTGAACGGCTATATGAGTACCCGTGACATAAAAACTTTTGAATTAGACCAAAGCAAGAATTTTATTTATCATTTGGTTATAAAAAAACCAATTTAAACATGCCTATTGCCAACATAATTTTCAGCTTATAAACAGTTGTTACATAATTACTAAAGTTGGATAGAATAGCACCATATGGATTGCAATTATCTATATAATTTTACTTAAAACAATATTGTATTAAAAAAATTACAATAAAATACACCTCTATATCTGTAAGGAACTTCTTAATTAAACCCTGTACATTCTTAAACTCCACAATCAGAAACAATTTACACCTTTGACTCAGAAACGCAGCTAAAGTAGTATGATAAAACATTCATTATAGCGAGAAACTGATTGGATGTGAGGCAAGTTCTCATTATTTTTCTGTATTATGTGAGGTGTTTCGGTGAAATCGCTTTTTATATCGTCTGGCCTGATAGTTGCAGTCGTGCTGGGTTCTATTCCAGGGTTGTGATATCGACTTATAGCTATTTCTATCTTACCCGCGCCCTCACCGTACGCTGGTAGAGATCGATATGATACACAAGGTTAAACGTGAGTGAACAGAAAATCTCAGACTCGTTCAGAGCGAATTCAGTTATTCGCACTCCTCAATAGAACGATATCATCACAGTTTTCTGTTCTATGTCTCGCGATTTCACGTAAATAAATGTCGATTAGAATTTTCAATGCTCCGTTCTAAAATGTGACGTTTAGAAATAAATCCTATTGTAACGACGACTATTTGACAATTATTTGTGCGTGAGAAAAACAGATTTTTAATATCGGTGGTCCGCGAGATCTTTATTCCACAGCCGCTGGCTCGAACCGGTCTCAGTATCGTCTGCTCGTTTCTTCTTCCTTCAGTGTGTTGTTGTGCTGTGTTAAGCTGAGGTTATGTTTTGACTTTATAGTATCAAAATAAAATATTAAATATATTAAACCAAACAGATTCCTTCTCTATACTAACAAGACTAACGTTAACGTATAAGTTTATAAGTTAAGCTGGAAGCAAAATGTCTAAGGGAATTCTTGTGTTATATCCCTCTCCTGTGAAGCAGCTAAATCCCTTCAAGCAAATATATTTAGGTTATTTAATACAAGTATCCTAGTTCAGCAATAATACAGGTATTTCGTGAGTACTATTTTCCTCTTTAAGCCCTTAGTATCAAATATGCTAATATTAACAAGCATTAAAAGTTTGTTATAGCCTACAACCTAACATTCACTTTGAAACATACTCTTCGAAGTAGGAAGTAAAGCTTATGCGATTTACAGGGCACCAAACAAATATTATTTAGAAACCGGGCTGAGAATTCAGAGGTTTATTAAGCCAATGAATAATATATCTGTAAACAAGACTGTTACCTAGATAGCCTAAATTAAGTTCCCAGCCTATCCTGGCGTTGATCAATGACTTTGAGCTTAGGCTATTAGGCCTACACGACTTAAAGTAAGCAAAATATATTATCATGAGCTATAGAAAGGTAAATACACCTAACTTATCTTATGCACCGAATTATTAATTTTAGGAATAGGACAACAAGCCTACGCGGCTTATAGGATGCAAAATATGCGTTTGCAAACTAGGACAGGTAGTGAAGGGTAGTAGAACCTACAGTGAATATACACACTACTGTCACTAACCGCAATAACCTATAAGCTGCTGTTAACCTATCCTACGCACCGAATTATTAATTTTAGGAACAGGATAACAAGTCTACGCGGCTTATAGGATGCAAAATACGTGTTTGCAAACTAGGACAGGTAGTGAAGTGTAGCAGAACCTACAGTGAATATACACACTACTGTCACTAACCGCAATAACCTATAAGCTGCTGTTAACCTATCCTACGCACCGAATTATTAATTTTAGGAATAGGATAACAAGCCTACGCGGCTTACAGGATGCAAAATACGCGTTTGCAAACTAGGACAGGTAGTGATAGGTAATAGAACCTATATTTAATAGATACTCTACTGTCACTAAACGAGATAACCTATAAGCTGGTCTTAACCTATCCTACGTACCGAATTATCAATTTTAGGAATAGGATCACAAACCTATGCGGCTTATAGGATGCAGAATATGCATTTGCAAACTAGGATAGGTAGTGAAGGGTAGTGTAACCTATAATGAATAGATACGCTACTGGCACTAACCGCAATAACCTATAAGCTGCTGTTAACCTATCCTACGCACCAAATTATTAATTTTAGGAATAGGATAACAAGCCTACGCGGCTTACAGGATGCAAAATACGCGTTTGCATCCTAGGACAGGTAGTGAAAGGTAATACAACCTATATTTAATAGATACTCTACTGTCACTAAACGAGATAGCCTATAAGCTGGTCTTAACCTATCCTACGCACCGAATTATCAATTTTAGGAATAGGATCACAAACCTACGCGGCTTATAGGATGAAAAATACGCGTTTGCAAACTAGGATAGGTAGTGAAGGGTAGTGTAACCTATAATTAATAGATACGCTACTGGCACTAACCGCAATAACCTATAAGCTGCTGTTAACCTATCCTACGCACTGAGTTATTAATTTTTCGGATTCCGTAGAATTCAAGATTAACGATTAACGAATCAGCACTAGTTTTTATATTCAACATTCAATATTCGTACTGTTTTTAAATTCTCTTAATGATTACAATTCGAGGTGACTCACCAAAAGACGATATATGCCGACTGCGTATTCTCTCGTACAGGGCTCTCGTATTCCTCGACTCGACTTCAGACTTCATAAACCGACGTCCGCAAGCGAAAACTCTTCTGCTCGAATTGGCTTCACTCCACGACGTTAGCAAGCAAAAACTCTCTGTCCCTTGCCGGATCGGCTGTATAAGTAGGCCGCCAGCCGGTCATGCGCAGAGACGCGTTTTCGTCAGTCGTCGCCAGACGCTGCAGCGGTCACATCGGAGCTCCGGCTAACTGCACTGCCCCGAGTAGAGAGGTTCCCTAACCTCAAATCGACTCCTTCTAATGGAATGACGACGACGACTATCGACGAAAAAAAATAAATCGACACACCTACTTGTCAAAATAAACGTTTTCTCATTTAAGAAAAAAAAACGGGGTATAAAATTGAACCCTTACACCCCCCACTTACTTCGTGGAGAAAATAAAAACTAAAAAAAGACTCTGAAGTCGGATTAACAAATCAAAATAAACTTACTTTTCACAAAAACTCAACATAAAAGAAATAAGGCAAACTAAAAGTGTACACTTCGTTCTCGAATTACTAAATTCCCCTACGCCCCGTAGGAGAAAACAAAATAAAAATTCTTCTTAAACTGCTCTCTCTTTCCATTATTTTTTCTTTGGGAAGACTGGGAGGCCCAATTTCCGGACATTTATCCTCTTCCACTCGTTCGTCCCCGGTATCTGGACCTTCATGGTACGGCGTTTTGCCACGGGTCCTCTTTGGTTTGGTGCAGTGAGGACGCTCTGGAGGGTCGCCCATCCTTTCCTGCGTTGCCGTCTCCTCTGGCTGGGATTTCACCGACGGGGCTACTCGAAGGAATTCCTCTTCCTCGGGGTCCGGGATCACTTCAATCGAGCTGCCCATGCTCCACCCGGGCGACAAAGAGAGGACGTCACCCTCGTCCATAGGTGACAGTCTGGCCAGCTCTAGTAGTGTGGGTTTGGGAGACATACACTTGTCAACCTCCATGTGTCCCGAGGACGTTCCCGCGGCACCTTCCGGTGGGTTTATCGCGTCCACCTCCTCCTGCAGGACACCGATCTCTTCTGGTGTTTCGTCCTCGGCCGGAAGTATAAGTGACCACTTCGTTGGGTCAGTTAGCTGGTCTAACTCTTTGGCCAGATCTTCGAAGGACCAGTCCGGTTCCTCCCCCGGAAACAATTCCGGCTGGTTGCTCTTGTTCTCGGTCACCGAATCCTCCCGAAGTTCTTTCGCCATCTGCCGCCGGAATTCTCGGCCATCTACTCGCAATTCCTTAGCCTCCCGTCCCCCGCAGATGACTCCGGCAATAGCGCAGAGGAAAACCCCGCAGTCCACAAGGTTGTCCTGTGAAGGACAACTCCGCTCACCGTAGAGGCACCAACTCCGGGCCTCGGTCTTGGCCCTCATCTCCTCCTTCTTCAGGTATTCGCGCAGAAGATCCATCGCCGGCTTGTGGTTTCTTCCTTTTAGGGAGTCGTATGCGCTGATGGTTTCCTTCCGTGGCTCTACTACTAGAAGCCACCAGTGGCCGACGTCCGCCAACTCCTCATGTACGGGGACGAGGATTTTCTCATAATCCCACAAGTCCTGGTCGCGATGGTGACCCCGCGCTCGCTCGTGGCCGGATCTCTTCAGCACCGTGAAGAAGTAGGAATCTAGTGCGAGGACATTTGGCAGGTTATGATCCATAGCATTCCGTCTCTCCAGAAGCCGCAGATACGCCGAAATTACCTCGCCGTTTAGCAGCTGTCCAGGAAAAAGCCGCTCGGAATCGCATGGCAGCAAACGGACCTGTTTCCTTACGACTCGTGCCATCTTCCTTATCTGTCAAACTGTGGAACAAAAACCCAGACACACAAGCCAAGCTCTAGACTACCGTGCAAAGCCACAAGGTAACCACTCAAGCAGACAAAAACTACAAATGCAAATAGCAGGGGATAGTGCAGTTAGCGTGCAACCTGCAACCCAAAGCAAGAGTTCAACACATGCAGGAATCACAAAACTAAACTAGACATCCTTATCTATAACGTGCGAAGTTACAGCCTACTATGTACCCAGTAGGAGCTGCAACATCCGGCTTATTCAGCCAGATAGACGTGTTCCCTTAGTCGACATACTTTTTTAAGTCTTTGACGTGAGCTCGTAGCACATTCTTTTTTCGACCACAGAGGCTATAGATGTTTGATCCGAACCTATCTACAATTTTATAAGGCCCGTCGTATTTCGCCGCTAGCTTCGAGGCGAAAGAGTCAATCGCCGACGTGAGATGGTGTTGTTTCAGCCACACCAACTCCCCAACCCGGAAATTTTCCCCTCTCCGCCTTAGGTTGTAATATTTTGCTTGAGATCGACTCGCTCTTTCTAAATTCGAATGGCATTGCTTGTACAGTTTCGCGAAAGCTTCTAATCTTTTCCGGTTCGTATCTGTCACATGAGACTCGGAGTCATTTTGCCCATTCTGTACCTCTATAGGGCCATGGATTGCATTCGGTAACCGCAATTCCCGTCCAAAATTTAATAAAGCTGGAGTAAATCCCGTAGAATCATGTACGGCGGTGTTCATGGCGTACCTGAATTCGTTCAAGTGTATGCCCCAAAGCCGTTGATCTTCTTTGACGTACTGTGCGATCATCGTCTTTAGGACTCGATTCGCCCGCTCCACCGGATTCTCTTGAGGCGTGTAGGATGCTGTCAGTTGATGTTCGATTCCCCAACTCTCCAGTAAATTACGCCATAGCTTGGCCGTAAACTGCGATCCATTATCAGTGATGGTGACCTCTGGTGCGCCGTATCGAAAAAGCACCAAATTTTGAAATGCGTTCACCACATTCGTCGCGGTCACTGATTTTAACGAACACAGTTCTACCCATTTCGTGAAGATATCCTGTACGACTAGGATAAACCTCGCACCTCTTCGTGGACGTGGCAAGGGTCCTATTATATCGGCTGTGACCTTATACCATGGACCAGTTGGTCTCCGAAAGTACATCTTTTCTGCTGGTTTCCGTTGTTTAACCTTGTGCGCCTGACAATACTGACATCTTCTAACATAATTCTTCACATCTGTGAGCAATCCCGGCCAATAATACCTCTCTTGGACTCGCTTTGCCGTTTTTCTTATTCCGAGATGGCCGGCCGTTTCGCGATCGTGATTTTCATTCAACACAGCTTCTCGCTTGTCTTTTGGCACACACAGTTTCCAATTTAGAGAGTCGTCGAACCTATTCGCCCTTTCTCGGGGCTTATACTTCATAAGGTTTCCTCCGGCAATCCTTAAATTTCGGCACGTGTCGGGCTTGGAGGTAACTCTAGCGAACATCTTGTGGTACCAATCTCGCTTTAAGTCCGATTCCTTTTCCAAAACTTCTGCGCTAGAGCATAACTGAGCGCTGTTTGCACCTTCTACGGGGTAGCGAGACAGAGCATCTGCCACTCTGTTTAGTGTACCCTTCCGGTAATGAATCTCAAAATCGTTCTGCTGAAGTTCTAGCACCCACCGAGCTAGTCGTCCCGTCGGCTGCTGAATATTCATCAGCCATTTGAGAGCCTGATGATCGGTAACGGCGATAAATTTGTACCCCTCCAGATATGGCCTAAATTTCTTTACCGCCCATACTAACGCCAAACATTCCTTTTCGGTAACGGTGAACTTTTTTCACCGTCGGTCAACAATCGGCTAGCAAATGCTACAACGCGTTCTCTCTTATCGATTTTCTGAGTCAATGCTGCACCCAGTCCATCATTCGAAGCATCTACTTCTAGCCAAAACGTTTGTTGAAAATCGGGACACGCTAGTATTGGTGTATCGGAAAGCTTATCTTTAAGCTCGAGAAACGCACTCTGTTGTTCGTCCCGTCCAATCCCACTTTTCACTTTTCTTTAAAAGTTTGGTTAGAGGTCTAGTTGATTTGGCGAAATTCTCCACAAATCTTCTATACCAAGAAGCGAGTCCTAGGAAGCTTCTCAAAGAGCGAACTGAAGTAGGAGTGGGGAACTCTCGGATGGCTCGTACCTTTTCTGGGTCTGTACGAATTCCGTCTTTATTTACAACGTGGCCTAAATATTTTAATTCTCGTTTGCAGAATTGACATTTCTCTGCATTTGGTTTCAGACCAGCGCCTCGTAGCCTATTGAAGACATCCTTGAGGAGCGTTAAGTGTTCTTCAAACGTCCTACTGACAATAATTAGGTCATCTAAATAAGCAAATGCTTTTGGTTCTAGCTCGGGACCTATAATTTGGTCTAGTAATCGTTGGAACGTTGCTCCAGCAGAATGCAATCCAAACGGCATTACCCGAAAATGGTACAGGCCCTTGCCAGGTACGGTGAAAGCAGTGAGAGGTTTGCTTTCTTGCGAAAGGGGTACCTGCCAATATCCTTGTTTCAAATCGATGGTAGAGATGAAGGAGGCTTCTCTCAATTTCTCCAAAATCGAATTTATTTGGGGCAACGGGTACGCGTCTTTCTCGCTGACGCCATTTAATTTTCTAAAATCTATGCAGAAACGATATTTTCCACTGGGTTTCTTCACGAGCACTATCGGAGAACTCCACGGGCTCGACGATGGTTCTATAACTCCATCTTGTAACATCTTATCAACTTCCTCGTTAATGATCTGTTGCATCGCCGGATTTGTAGGATAGTATCGTTGTTTTATCGGATCGTTCTTGCTGAGTTTGATTCGATGCTCCACCAAAGTTGTTTTTTCCCGAGCAGGACTCGAATTTAGGAAGCTCTTCCTGTAAAAATTCGTTCAATATGTGTCTCTCTTCGTCATCTAATGAACTAACCTCCTCTGGTACTCTGTCGCTATTCATACAGCTGACGTCGGTCACACGACTGTCATATAGATCTCCGCCGCAGTTAACTGATACCAAATTTAATGGTCGGATCAGGTCCATGCCCAGGATGATCGGGGCAGTCAGCGACGGCAAATACGCAGTTGCTACGTCCAGGTCGTGATCGGTGATTCTGCATTTAAAGCGATATATGCTCGAGACGGACACTTGAGTATTGTCGGCTAGTGAGATTTTGAATTGTTTCCTCGCAGGTAGAACGCCTACTTTCCCCAGGAAATCGGCTACCTCTTCATTAATGAGTGACGCCACTGTACCGGTATCAATCAACGCTTTGAAGTTTCTTCCGTAAATCTCCACGTTCGTGTACGGTCTTGGGTCATCAATATCGATTCGATTGTTCATGCCACAAAAATTTTTAATTTTGTCGAGCCATTCATTCCATTCTTTTGGGGTAGTCAGTTTTGACTTCGGTTTGGACTCCGGTGACCCCCAACTCCCGAAGTCCTCGCTTCGTTTCCCGATTGCCTACAATCACATGATGTCGTTTTAACACCAGGCTTCTTACAGTTGAACATTTCAAATTCCTTGGTTTTCTACAATTTCTATAGAGATGGCCTGGTATTTCGCAGTTCCAACATACTATCCCTCGTATACTATTAGGCTTTGACGGGTTATTTTGGTCGTCACAAGTTTGCATGTGTGTAGTGGCTCTCTGATCGGTGGACGGTTCATTGAAAGATACTTTCCGGTGCCCGCTGTCGGATGGCCCGGTTTGCGCAGTTTCAAGTTTATTCCGAGTTTCCGTTCTGGGATGTGCAGTCCTAGACACGGCATATGCTTGAAAACTTTCTTTCAGTTGCTGAGATCTACCTTTGCTTTGAAATGCTGTTTCCGGAACTAGCGCTTGAGCAGGACTCGGTGGAGGGCGATAATTAAGCTTTTCTCGTAGACAAGTTTCATACTCATCAGCAACCTTCATTAGTCCGGCTAAGTTCACGAAATCTCTCCTTCGAACATACATTTTATACGTCGGGTGCGTATTATTGTAGATTCTCTCTAACTTCTCAGTCTCCGAAAATCCTCCTCTTCTTCTGATGAGAGTAGACAGAGCAACAACGTATTGTTTAAACAGTTCTCCATCGCCTTGGGTTCGTTTTCGAATTTCATCATCCAGATGAACGATATACCCCGGTGGCAGGTACTGTATCTGAAAGTCTCGAAGAAAATCTACAAAGTTTGCCCAAATATCTCGATTATTTCTGTACCACAAAAGTGCACTCTCTTTTAGCAGTTCAGGTAGAGCTTTTAGCAATCGATCTTGTTGGACTTCATAGGCATCCATCAATTCGTGTAGTCGTTCTAAGAACGATATGGCGTCAGTATCTCTCCTGCCATCAAAACGAAGATTCCATTTGCGCACCATATTGCACAATGTAGCGGTGTCTGAAATGTTGTGTGGGTTACTCTCGAAACCAGACGCCATGTTTCTTGACTGCGTATTAGTGAACTCGTAATACTGTCGTGGTAGCGAGTTTGATGGATGTACGTTCCGGGATGCCATCAATTCATACTCTGAATTCTGGCTCAACTCTCTCGGGGTTGTTTGTTCGAAAGTAGTTGCTCTAGTCGCTACGAGTTGGGACTGTGGTCGTACAGCTCCTGACATGATTCGCTTAACTTCTTCGAACGTAGCGGTAGGCGGGAGACCAAGCATCTCTCTAATAACTTCCATCTCTGTTCCTGTCTTCGATTGCACATTTTCGTTATTTGGGAGAGTTTCGCCGCTCGTTGCTCGACTCACACTTCCATATTCCGTAGGAGCAAATCCGAGGGAAGGACTCTTCGCAATCCCACCTCGTGCTAATCGCACTAATTCTGCTCGCAACTGTTGGCTATTTCCATCATTCGGTACTCCATATTTATTAAGTTCAGCTTGTAGCTGCGGTTTGGTGAGCTTATAAACCCAGCTAACCTTTGCATCCAAGTCGGTTGATATATTGCCGTCGTCGGCGCTTGGAGTTACCCAAGTCTGAGGATTTATCGGATGTCCTGTTTGAACGGTCTTTGGTATTACTCCAGTAGAAGTAGACGTCGTAGGCGGAGGCTTCGTTGTTTTTGAATCTGTTTTCTTTGTATCGCTTGTAGTACCGCTTTCTCCTCCATTAATATACATCCAAAATACGTTCCATCCAAGAAGGTTTAGAATGGTTCTCAGAAACCTTAAAATGTATAGATCCATTTTCAATAGTTATTCGCAGTAAGTTTGTGTATTTTAAGTTGTCTCTGTCGTATCACTTAGTATTTTGTCTTTCGATTTCTATTCTTTTCAGTCCAATTGTTCGGGCGCCATTTTATGTGAGGTGTTTCGGTGAAATCGCTTTTTATATCGTCTGCCCTGATAGTTGCAGTCGTGCTGGGTTCTATTCCAGGGTTGTGATATCGACTTATAGCTATTTCTATCTTACCCGTGCCCTCACCGTACGCTGGTAGAGATCGATATGATACACAAGGTTAAACGTGAGTGAACAGAAAATCTCAGACTCGTTCAGAGCGAATTCAGTTATTCGCACTCCTCAATAGAACGATATCATCACAGTTTTCTGTTCTATGTCTCGCGATTTCACGTAAATAAATGTCGATTAGAATTGTCAATGCTCCGTTCTAAAATGTGACGTTTAGAAATAAATCCTATTGTAACGACGACTATTTGACAAATATTTGTGCGTGAGAAAAACAGATTTTTAATATCGGTGGTCCGCGAGATCTTTATTCCACAGCCGCTGGCTCGAACCGGTCTCAGTATCGTCTGCTCGTTTCTTCTTCCTTCAGTGTGTTGTTGTGCTGTGTTAAGCTGAGGTTATGTTTTGACTTTATAGTATCAAAATAAAATATTAAATATATTAAACCAAACAGATTCCTTCTCTATACTAACAAGACTAACGTTAACGTATAAGTTTATAAGTTAAGCTGGAAGCAAAATGTCTAAGGGAAGTCTTGTGTTATATCCCTCTCCTGTGAAGCAGCTAAATCCCTTCAAGCAAATATATTTAGGTTATTTAATACAAGTATCCTAGTTCAGCAATAACACAGGTATTTCGTGTGTACTATTTTCCTCTTTAAGCCCTTAGTATCAAATATGCTAATATTAACAAGCATTAAAAGTTTGTTATAGCCTACAACCTAACATTCACTTTGAAACATACTCTTCGAAGTAGGAAGTAAAGCTTATGCGATTTAAAGGGCACCAAACAAATATTATTTAGAAACCGGCCTGAGAATTCAGAGGTTTATTAAGCCAATGAATAATATATCTGTAAACAAGGCTGTAACCTAGATAACCTAAATTAAGTTCCCAGCCTATCCTGGCGTAGATCAATAACTTTGAGCTTAGGCTATTAGGCCTACACGACTTAAAGTAAGCAAAATATATTATCATGAGCTATAGAAAGGTTTATATATGCTATATCTAGTAGATTGGCCAAGTACATACACCTAACTTATCTTATGCACCGAATTATTAATTTTAGGAATAGGACAACAAGCCTACGCGGCTTATAGGATGTAAAATATGCGTTTGCAAACTAGGACAGGTAGTGAAGGGTAGTAGAACCTACAGTGAATATACACACTACTGTCACTAACCGCAATAACCTATAAGCTGCTGTTAACCTATCCTACGCACCGAATTATTAATTTTAGGAATAGGATAACAAGCCTACGCGGCTTACAGGATGCAAAATACGCGTTTGCAAACTAGGACAGGTAGTGAAAGGTAATAGAACCTATATTTAATAGATACTCTACTGTCACTAAACGAGATAACCTATAAGCTGGTCTTAACCTATCCTACGCACCGAATTATCAATTTTAGGAATAGGATCACAAACCTACGCGGCTTATAGGATGCAAAATATGCATTTGCAAACTAGGATAGGTAGTGAAGGGTAGTGTAACCTATAATGAATAGATACGCTACTGGCACTAACCGCAATAACCTATAAGCTGCTGTTAACCTATCCTACGCACTGAGTTATTAATTTTTCAAAGATTCCGTAGAATTCAAGATTAACGATTAACGAATCAGCACTAGTTTTTATATTCAACATTCAATATTCGTACTGTTTTTTAATTCCCTTAATGATTACAATTCGGGGTGACTCACCAAAAGACGATATATGCCGACTGCGTATTCTCTCGTACAGGTCTCTCGTATTCCTCGACTCGACTTCAGACTTCATAAACCGACGTCCGCAAGCGAAAACTCTTCTCCTCGAATTGGCTTCACTCCACGACGTTAGCAAGCAAAAACTCTCCGTCCCTTGCCGGATCGGCTGTATAAGTAGGCCGCCAGCCGGTCATGCGCAGAGACGCGTTTTCGTCAGTCGTCGCCAGACGCTGCAGCGGTCACATCGGAGCTCCGGCTAACTGCACTGCCCCGAGTAGAGAGGTTCCCTAACCTCAAATCGACTCCTTCTAATGGAATGACGACGACGACTATCGACGAAAAAAAATATATCGACACACCTACTTGTCAAAATAAACGTTTTCTCATTTAAGAAAAAAAACGGGGTATAAAATTGAACCCTTACAATTAAAAAAACTTAAAATGTAAAAATCAATATGGGGACACTGGAAAAATCGACAACACAGAACAGTCAGGAACTCAATTGATGACACCCGTATATTGGGTTCTGTTAGCCATGTAACTTGCGGGAAATGTGTATCGCATGTTAAATGTAGGGAACGTAGATGTTCCCTTAGATGTTTTGTAATATTACCTCTAATATGTTACATACTGTCTGTGAAACAAAGAACTAAGCAAATATATTTCTATGAAGTTTAAAGGAAATGGTTTCGCAATTATTTTTAAATCTCGAATAACATTTTAACCCTTCTGGGTGGATTATGGTGTTATGTAGACTATGAAGTGGGGGAATTTAAATTGATATAAATTCCACGGAAAAAAATGGCTTATAAAACAATCCCCATATGGATACAAAAAAAAACCGTTTTAAACAGTTTGAGGCCATAACAAATTGTAAATCGTTGAAGTTCATGATTATTGGTGACTTCAACAACGATGTGTTAGACCACACCAACACTCTGACCCAGCGACTACGGGATATTCTCACTGCTTTCGGTTTAATGCTTGTACAAAATAAAAAAATATTTAATATTAGTTTATAAAATATTTCACAAGAATTACTGAATGTCTTTAATATAATTCTTAATTACATCATACGCTAAAACTTTTTCAGAAACAATAACATAACTAATCGCATTTGTAACAGCATTTTGAAAATCCCTATCGATAATTATATCGTTCTTTGGACCAAAACTTTTGGGCAACTCTTTCTTGTATCAATGACATAAATTGGCCTATTTGCTATAAATCCTTTGGGATTGTAATACATTTCCATGTTTTTGTTATAAATTTTCTTAAAATTTTAATACATCTTATTAATAATTCTGGAAAGACCTCCAGAAATTTAGCAATTTATATGGATAATACTGTAACAACCATTCAATTTTACTCGTATATTTTTATATTCAAATTAGCAAATTTTTAATAATTTATTTCTTGATTATTCTGTCTATCTGTTTTAAAACCTATAACAATAATCTGTTTCAGAAATACCTTTTTGCTCAATACATCGCTAATTTCGAAAACGAAACATAACATTTAGACTTTTTGTAATTTAATCAATCAACAGAATTTTATTCGTGATTGTATAATCTTACATATAATAATGCAGTAGCTGATACTGTAGTAGTATGTGACACTCATCACTTACTATTACGATATAGTTCTCCATTAGTATGGACAGTTATATCCGCTTCTAGTTAATCATTATCGAAATGTTTCTGATAAAGTAGGTACTCATAAATATTTGTGTCCTTGCAGAACTGATAATACAACTATAATGTAATAAATTGAATATTTTTGTCAATAAAAACCAAACTATAACTTCAAAACTTTATTACAAAAACTGAAAGTGGATAAATTTCTCAGTAACAGTTCATGACAATATGATATGTTGGAATTGCTAGTAAAGACAAATAGCTACTGGACACTTCTGATTGGTTACGAAACGTTGTGCCATGCCGGGAATAATGTAATTAACTTTGTGTGGTAGCCTGCAGCACGTGAATGGTACTCTTATACGCTTATTACAGTTTATAAATCAATACCACTTTGATTGGATACTTGAATTTTGTATTTAATTACAGCTTTATTTATAATTGTTTGACCTGACGCGTTATGCGCAGTTATTCACTTTTCAAGTTTGCTTGACGCTTCATTTATATATATATATATATATATATATATATATATATATATATATATATATATATATATATATATATATATATATATATATATACTCGAGGGGCTGGACAATTTCATTTCTATTTGTCTCTCTGTCTACACAATATCTCGAGAACAAGCTGACCTATACACTTTTCAAGAGTGCTTGACTCTTCATTTATATATATATATATATATATATATATATATATATATATAATTTAAATAAACATTGAATCGCAAAAAGTATATATATATAAGTAGATAGTAATGTGGGGTTTCTAGACCACTTTTGGGACAGTCAGAAAATCAACATAAAATACTGTTTAAAGGACAATAAACGAATCTGTAACTCACGAATAAAAAATAACCGAATCTATAGCTGTTTGCTTCTACTTTCTTGAGCAGTTTTAATGTAAAATCTCCTTAGAATCAATCTATTGGAAATGTTGTCAAATCTGCTACGAATAAACTATAAATTATAACTTATAAACGGAAATGATGGAATTTGCTAACAATCACTCGAGAAGTCGGGGAGATTTTGAGTAAAACCACATTCTTTTCACGAGGTTTCATTATTTATCTTTTCCAAGTGTACTATAAAATCATCGAGGATTTCTGGCTTAAAATCGTAGACAAATTCAACATCCAGATAATAAAAAAATACAGGTAATATCTTTTCATAATAAACGTGTGTATCAATACCTACAAACCTAATGTATTCTTTGAAAAGGAAAATAATTTTTTCATTGGTTCTAAGAGATAAGTAAAAATTTTTATTCTGTTTTCTAAATTCTGTAACAAATTTTGTTTGTTTTTTACCTCCATATTGCAATTTTGTAAGCAGGTTATTCAAATGTGTTAGTTTATTTCGAAATTTCTTAGGTTTAGGTCTTTCGTACAAAATTAAATTACAATCTCTACAAACTAAATATTTTTTATCAATAATTTCTCCTCTATTAGAACACTTGTAACAGTTGGCATTATACTCTTCCATTAAACAAAAAGATTTTTTTTATAAATGGAGATTATGGAACTAACTCTGCCGAGATATAAATTTTTCAGCGCAAATGTTTGTGTTTACATTTCTACAACAGAGATAAATAGAAATAATTTCATTCTATTGTACAACTATTTAGGATATTTTGTCTATGATTACAAAGATTATTCCGGAAGATATCGAGATTTTTCATCAGCGAAAGAGTATATTTTTGAAGTTTTAGAAGGAATGAAAGAGAATAATATGAACATCATCAATTATTGTTAAAGACATACAAAATGAGTGTTGTTAGTGTGCGTGTTTTTGCGATATCTACTTAACTTCTAAGAAATTGGGAATGGGAGAAGAAGAAAGGTATCATATATTTTATTTCAATCAACTCTAGATTTGTGACGTCTGCTGAGAGCGTTTGTACCACTAACGCTTGACCTCGAATCTCATTTTATTGAAACATGTGAGAGGCGTTTGTGTCACTAACGCTTGACCTTGCTCACGCCATGAACAATGACCTTGCTTTGCTCACACTACAATGACCTTGCTTTGCTCACACCGTGTGCGACAATGAAATCACTGTAAAAACACTAATTCTGTATTAAAAATGAACACTATTTTCACACAATGTTTTTATCACAGTTTAGAATGTCTACACAAATTCACAATCTTCTTGTAATGTCTTTCTTCGAGAATATAATAGAAACTTATTAAATATGAAGGACAACGCCCAGTGGAACACTTCACTTCACTTTTAACAAGAAACACAGATCTTCACAGCAATCTTCTTACTTTATAAAGTCCATATCTTCTTTCTTCAACTCACAAATACATTAGAATCTTCTAAATAATGATATATCTTGTTAAATTTCGTTAAAATAGAGGAGGATTACACATGGCTAGCTATACGTGGCCAACGCCCAGCAAGAGATGAAGACGAGATGTAGTGTTACCAACATGTTAAAATGAAATGTCTCAATTCCCTAGAACTGTTATAGTTTCCAATGTATATTAAATAAGTGAATATCAATATTTCTTTCAAACCTTGTTGTTCAAAAACTTCTCAACCGATTTTAATGAAATTTGGTACACATATAGTAAATACTTAACTCTTTCGACTTAACTTATCCATAAGGGTGAAATCATCAACTATTTCTTAATATTCATAAAAAAATATAAAAAATTATGAGAAAAATCTGAAACTTCAAAAACAAGCGAGTTCTACTTAAAATTTCATGAAAATAACAAAATGTTCAAAATCTACCCCAATCATCCCTTATCTTTAAACTCTTATATCTAGAGAACTATTGGAGCTTTTTTGATGAAATTTGGTATATAGGATCAGTAAATATTAAAGTATTTTTTAAAATCACCACTTCCGGTCCATGACCTTGAAATAGTTTTTTTCCTAATATCATCCCTATTTTTCAAAATTTTTTAATGCAATTTAAAATGAATACTTTTATTAATGTCTTTAACAATTCTGTAAAGTTCTAAAATTATCCGATGAATAATAGTGAAAATAACGCGATTTTTACTGAATTTCTCTAATATCGTTCTTAATCACATCACAGGCTAAACATTTCTCAGAAACCACAACCATATAACAAATCGCGTTTGTAACAGCTTTTTGAAAATCCATATTGATAATTATATCGTTCTTTGAACCAGAAATATTTGTCAAACTCTTTGTTGTATCAATGACATAAATAGGTCTATTCGCTAAAAATTCTTTAGGATTGTAAATTATTCATACATTTACAATACATTTCCTTATTATTACAGTAAACTTTCTTAAAATCTTGATACATCTGATACATGATTCTGAAAAGACCTCCTGAAATGTTTAAATTTTGTAATTCATCTGGATAATAAGAACCGTTCAATTTTACTCTGATATTTTTTACATTCAAACTATCAAACTTTGAAGGATTTTTTTCTTGATTATTCTGTCTATCTGTTTGAAAACCTATGATAACGAACTTGGGATTGAAGATATTTCTATAAATATTTGTAATATCGAACGAATAAGTTGTTCCGGAAATACCTTTTTGTTCAATACATTGCCAATCTAGAAAATTAAACATAATGTTTTGACTTTTTGTAATTTCATCAATCAATCTAATTTTACTCGTGGTTTTATAATCAATCATTGGAACTCTAATAAAAAAATCTGTAATTGTTATTTTTCCATCAACAGGCATAACATTTCCAGTTGCAGTCTTCAGAATCACATCATCGTCTTCTGCTCTTATAAAACTTAGATAAAATCCTCCTTTATAGATCGGAATAGTAACATTTTCAAAAAATCCTAATCCAAAATGAGATAAATTTCCACCTGCTTCAAAAACACCAAACTTAAAATCTGATTCAAAGCCATTAGAAGTTTGAGAAATAACATCACTTTTTGAATACGAAATAGTTCCTTTAATTGTGCTTAATTGGCCACAGTTTTCGACTTCTTCTATTAATTTATTGTGTTTTCTTACTTCAATCTTAGAAAATAAAAACGGTATAAAATTATCGATTAATCTAACATTATCAGTTCCAAGATATGCTTGACCATCTTGTTTTGCTAAAGTTCCAGAAATATAAAACTGGAAGTTAGACGAGCAAAAATTATCTCCAAAATCAATATTAAACTCAGTTCTTTTATTCGGTTCATTCAAATGTTGTTTACTAATTGTATAGAAATTTTTAAACGCCGCCCTTTCAATATCACTAGCATACTTTCTGTAGTCCGCCATTTATATAGAAACAATTTCAAGATTTTTTTACGAAAATTTTAATCATGTATAAGTCGATAAGAATAGATTTAGTCATTTTTTAATGATCTACTTCGTCATATTCAGGATTCTCTTCCTTAAATTTTGCGATCTCGGTCACATATTTCAATAAAATTTGCACAGGATAGTAACCGCTATCTATAATATTGTTCCAATCAACTGTATCTTTATTTTCATCCAAAAACTTTATACTCGAGTTTTGATAGAGACAAAGAACAGACATATGATCTTTTAATTGATAATGTATATTTTCTTGAATGAACTCTGATGATAAAGTTTGATATTTAGCAATGTTATACCAATTCAATTTGTTTACGTATATTCTCATCATATCTTCGGATAATTCATATTTTTGAGAAATATCATCCCAATGTTCTTTTTTCAAATCTCTTTCGTGTTGCATTATAAAAAGATCGAAAGCACTGTAATGTCCCGCCATCTCTATTTATTAAGAAAAAATTTCAAGTTTTTATAAATTGGCTCTTTTTAGCGTTACATTCAGCACATTTTCCAGAAACTCTTTTAACTCCATTGATGTTTGCATAGTACTTTATATCATTTGTTTCAGTTTTTGCCTTACACCTCACACATTATATGAGCGTCATTTATATAAGGAAATTTTATCAGGTATAAAACCCTACGCGAATACCTATTTCAGTAAGATCTTCCTCGAAGTTATTAATTTTTTCTTCTAATTTTTGAAATTTTGCAGCATAAGAATCATTGTATTCAACAAATTTATGACCAATATTCTCAAAAGTTTTCGTAGCATCTAAACTAAACTTATCAAAATACTCTTTAAATTTAGTAAGTTTTTCATTAATTTCACCAACATCGTCTACTGATCTTTTACTTCTTTCATCAAGTTTTTCATAGACTTCTGTTGTAAAATCTTTAACATGCTGTTTATGATTCTCATAATTTTGTTTTAGTTCATTAAACATTTTAATAGGATCTTCTAATTAAATCATTACAACAACATCAAATGGATTAATTCCTTTACTAACGCTGCTAAGTCTTTTTCCTTTAAAATCTAAGGCTTTTTTAACATTCGGATCATGTACATCAACAATATCGATGTTTTCTGATAATTTTAGAGGTTTTAAAATTTGTTCTTTAACAACAACATCATGTTTGTCAATACCAGGTCGAACACCAACAATTCTTTTTTTATTAGCCACACTAACATAATTCTTTTTAACTTTGATCGCTTCAGTAATTTTATCAGCTTTATCGATATGAGACATTAAATTGGTAAATAGTTTTTTTACACCATCATCAACTTCTTTTTCCAATGTTTTTATTTTATCAACAACTTCATTTGAACTCATGAAATTTGCAAGTTTGTTAACATATTCTGCTTTAAATCTTCAATCTCGACAGCAAACATATCTGAATCTGGAAGGTTTTGTAATAAATTTTCTAACTTGTTATCAAACTCATTTCTCAAACTATCAAAATTCAAACTATTCTCTACATTTTGAATACTTTCTGTTTTAATTTGTGTTCCAAATACGTCAAAAATATTTTGTGAATCCATATGTATTAAGTAATAATTTGTTAACAACTTCTTTAAAATCTTTACCATCACTCAGTTCATTCAACACAAAAACACATAAATGACCACAAATTGGGGGATCTTTATAATCTTGAAACTGAGAATCATTGTAGTAGACGCTTGATTTTTTCAAATATTGGATCAATTCTATAGGTGGTTTGTCCTCAATTCTTCCATACGAATCAAAATAACATGCTTATCATTTTTATAATAACAAATCCAATGCGTTCCACTTTCCATTATCGAGTCTAAATTCACAATTCCACACTCAAATTTCTTAACTTTTTCAGGTAATGTATCTCTCATGAAGATTCCTCTAAAATGTTTAATATTCTTGCAGATTTCTTCCAATTCCCCGAATGTTAAAGGTTTAAATTTTTTTTTCAATGTTTGATTTCACTTAATTCAAAGTTTTTTCATCTAATCCAGATACTGTAACATCTTCCAACTCTTTATCTAACCAATTTAAAATGTTTCGAACAATAGGAATCACGTCTTTTTTAACGATTGGAGCAGCTTTACGAACATAAGGAACAACATTTTTAACAACTGGAATATTTTCTCCAAAATCTAATAAATCTTTCAAAAGTCCACCATTTTTAAGTTCTTTCAACTGATTATAAGAAAATTCTATTCTGGTTCCTTTATTGTTTTTCTTATGTTTTTCGAGTTTATTGTATTGTCTATTTGTTAAAAATATCTTATCTTCGCCATTTTTTAGTTGATCTATTTTGAATTGAATACTAACGGGTATTTTTTCTTAAAAGCGGATTTTATTTTTTCTTTCTGATTTTTGCTGAAATTTACGTTCACCTCCATTTATATAGTTAAAATTTCAAGTTCTCTTCGATTCCCATTCCTAGTTTTCTCTTCAAAAACATTGCTCCAGCTGTTGGAAGCGCAACAAATCTTTCACCTAAACTAGCATCTTTTGATAAAAATCTATCCATTGCCTTATCTTGCAAAACTTTATCTGCTATATGTCTGGAATTTGTGTCTCTATTGTTTTGCATAAAAAATATCGTGTTCCATTGCAGCTTGATCTAATTTATTCACACAAGGATCTCCTCTTTTTAGTCTTTTTTCGAGTTTTGTGCCAGGCCCCAGATACTGATAAGTTGGTACATGTAATTCAAAAGGTAAATTGTTGATAAAATCATTCAAAAGTCCACTACCCTCAATCATAGATGAATTTATTGCCGGCAAAATTCGTTTTAAATATTTAATTCCATCAGGTTTTTCAATCATTTCATCAAGTTTGTTCGAAATAAAATCTTTAATCGCTTTCTTTTCATTCAAAAAATTGTTGTTTCCAGCCTTTTCTTGAGCATAAATATAATTAATAATTCCATCCAGTTTTGTCAAATCGTCGATATATCTGTATTCAATCTTATTATCACTGTATTTTCTTACACCTGATCCTTCGATTCGTTTTTCCCAAATTGGTTTAATTAATTTCATATATTTTTTACCTCTACTTGACTTAGGCTTCTTAGTAGATGGATCATTATTTTTGTAAATTGAGTCAGATTCCCATAAAATTTCTGTATACTTTTTCAAATCTTCTTCAGAATATAAATTATTTTTTGGAGCGTCATAGTCTGTTAATAATCTCCATAAACCTTGAGTTCCATCATATGTTTTTTCATTAATAATGATATCATTATGTTCAAAATTAACGGGTAAATTTCCAATCATAAAACTTCTCTTTTTTCTGTCGCAATACAAACCAAATTTATCATCCTTTGCTCTAGGAAGAAATTTTTTACCAATTTCACCAATTATTATGTTGTTCCAGGACTTATTGGTTCAACTATGGTAGAGTCTTCAATGATTCGAGGTCTAAATGGTGTTGAAGATGGTAATTTTGGCAATTCAAACTCTTCCACTTCAGATTCTGGAATTGAAATATCGGCAAATTGTCGTACAACTGGAACCATATTCATCAAATTTTGATTATCACTTAAAACATTTTCAATTTTGCCCTCAACGTTTTTTATTGCAGAAGTTACAGGTTGATTGATTTTTTGAATAAATTCTTGTTCTTTTTCATCAATTCGAATCTGTTCTTTAAATTCTTTGATTAATTTCTTTTCGATTTGATCAAGTTTTTTCGCTTCTTCAGAAGTTACGTTCACCATTTAATTAGAAAAATTTTGAAACGTGAACATGGAACGTAAAACGTGAACGTGGAACGTAAAAACGTGAACACGAAACGTAAAACATGAACGTGAAACACGAACGTGAAACATGAACGTGAAACGTAAACACGAACGTGAAACATGAACGTGAAAGTGGAACGTGAACAGATTTACCGTTTTTCTGTTATTTTCATAATGTAAATAAAAATTAAAGATAATATAAAAATAGTTGTAACAAATATTTTATCAAGTAGATTTGTCAGACCACTGAGCAGCATTTATGTTAGAAAATTTATTCAAATATTTTCCATTTTTAGGCTTCAAAGTTAGATTAATAGTAAAAAAACTGTAGTCTTCTTTCCAAATTTTATCACACAACTCAATAAAGTGGTTAAAACTCATATCAGATCCCACATAATTGTTATAAATCTTTCTGGAATAATGATCATCTTGTTTAAAAACACACAACATATTCAAATTATTTCTTATAACTTGTTTATCAACCTTTGAAAAGCATTGGGAAAGATAGATACAAGATATGTTTTTGTGACGAGACATTACGAAATATTCTTTAATAACGTCTTGATTTTCTAAAATACAATCATCGAAAACGATTAAAGAATTTGGTTTACATTCGCTTAAGTGAACTATGTCCTCGGAAGCATTATAAAAATGTGATATTTTTTTTGTTTAAGTTTTTCTCAATATTTTCAAATCTTTCTTGTAATTTTTTATAGGCGTCTTGTTCTAAAGATTTACTAAAAACATACAAATTGGAATAAGGAATCAACCTATTGTAGATAAAATTCAATAATAAAGTTGTTTTTCCACATCCACTTGAACCAACAATTAACAATCTGATTGGTTGATCTTTCTTATTTTCTTCAAACGTTTGAAGTTTTATCTGATCTTTTTGCTCTAAAAATTTCTCCATTTAAAAAACGAAAATGAAGCTGTTCAAGTTGACTTCAGAAAGCTCTAAATTAGTTTTAAACTTGGAACATCCTATTCACTTAGAGGAAGAATCAAATTATTTTATCGGTTTAAGCGGTTTTTATTCTGACAATTTTGTAATAAATATTAGTGAAAGTTCTCCTTATTGTATAGGATTTAGTGAGAAGAACATAACAAAATATTATGGTTTAAACAAAGGATATTATACCTTCGATCAAATAAAAAATTCCCTTAAAAATTATCTGAAAACATTCAAACAATCAGATAAATCTTTAAACTTTAACGAAAACAAGTTTGAAATGCAAAAAAATTATCTCTCTAATAAAATTCAAATAAAATCACCAGTAATAATAATGTTTTCAGCAATTATAGTAGATTTATTAGGGTTTGTTCAAGAAACTATTGAGCCAAATCAGGTATATTTAGGAAATAAAACGCCAAAATTTAGACCGTTCGATGTAATTGAATACATTGTAATCTCGTTGAACCTAGTTTTGAAAATCATACCGAACATTTACAAAAAAAATCTGAAATTTTGTACACTTTTTTTCCAAATGTTGCTTATGGATCAAAAATCAGTGAAAAACCGAATGAAATCGATTATATTCCGATTAGAAAAAATATTAAAAGAATTCGAAAAATCGTTCTAACTATACAAGACTCTGAGGGAAATTTATTAAATAATGAGAGTAAAACAACAATATATTTAAGATTGTCGAAAGAATGATGAATCAAGGGGAGCTATTGAATAGCTTACCTTCAAACTTTCAAAACAACACCGTTTATCAATGAATCTGGAATTTACACTCAAAATAAAAATTACTAGTTATATTTCTTTTCTATCTAAATGGAGACAGTTGTAGATCTAATAAATAATCAACTCAAATGCAATAATACAGAAATTTTTACGATTGTTGACGAAAATAACGAAATTTGGTTCAAAGCAAAAGATGTTGCAGAAATTTTAGAATATGAAAACACGAGGCAAGCTATCATAAATAATGTCGATAATGATGATAAAACAACTTTTGAATGTTTAAATTACAGGAGTCTATCCCATAGACCCCTTAACAATCTTCATCCTGACACTGTTTTTATCAATGAATCTGGACTTTATACTGAAATAAAAATTACTAGTTAAAAATGTTTCTATCTAAATGGAGTCACTTGTAGACCTACTCAATAATCAACTTACATTCAATAATAAAGACATTGTAACGATTGTAGACGAAAACAATGTAATCTGGTTTAAGGCTAAAGATGTTTGTGAAATATTAGGTTATGAAAAAACAAAAAACGCAATTAAATTAAATGTTGATGATGATGACAAAATTCAATATTTTTACTTAAAAAGCAAGGGGCTATTCGAATGGCCCCTTAACAATCTTCATCCTGACACTGTTTTTATCAATGAATCTGGACTTTATTCTTTAATTTTGAGATCACATAAAAAAGAGGCAAAAATCTTCAAAAATTGGGTTACAAAAGAAGTTTTGCCAAGTATTCGTAAATTTGGTGATTACAAACTTGAAAACAAGATTAAATATTTAGAGGACGAAGTTAAACACTTGCAAATTAAAGATGAAATAAAAACGGAAATAATCGCAAAACAAAGTGTAAAAATTGACTTAATGAAACCAGACCTTGTTTGTAAAGATTTTGATAAGAAAAAACACCATGTTTTTGTATTAATTAAGAAGAATCACATGTGGGAATATCCTTATTACGTTATCAGAGCTCAAAAGAGAGAAATACCGAAAAGATTGAAAGGACTTGAAATTGATTACCCAGAAATGGAAATTTTATTAAGATATGGAGATCCAAATAGTATAAATCTCTACAACCAAATGAAAGAATCTTTGAATATTTTATACAACGGAAATCATTTTACTAAAAATATGGCAGAATCTCGACTGATTTATAGAATATCTAAATTGCACGATGAAAATGTTAAACTCTCGAATTATGATATTTTGTCTGTAATGTTTAGTATAACTAGGTAACCATTGTAGCATTTTTTTTCATATTCACAAGACGTTTCGTTTTTATAACTTTCGCTGAAAATTTTTTTAGCACAATCTTTGCAAAAAGCATCTTTTCTATCTTTACTATACTGCCAGTTATTAAAATCAGAAAATTTTTTAATTTCTTTACAAAAGTAACACTTTTTCTCTTCTAAAGTTAATTTGTCCATTTTAACATATAATTCCTTACAATAACAGTCTTTTCTGTTCTTTTCCTTATAAAATTCTTGACACTTTGTACATTTCTTTTGAGACTCCATTTATATAGAAAAAATTATTACACGATGAAAATGTTACTAAATTTTATTAAACTCTCGAATTATGATATTTTGTCTGTAAATGTTTTTGAAGATGAGGTAACCATTGAATGATTCGTCCACACTCGCAAAGAGTCGGTTTCTTTTAACTTTTTTGAATAATTCTTTTAGCACAATCTTTACAATGTGCATGTTTTTTATTTTTACTATAATGCCAATCGTAAAATTTGGAAATATCCTTAATTTCTTTACAAACGCAACATTTTTTCTCTTCTAACGTTAATTTTTCTATTTTATCGTATAATTCTCTGTTATATTTACTACGACAATCTTTACACATAGACCCTAATCCTTCTTTTTTAGTCTTATTTTTATGAAATTCTTCAAAATCTTTAAATTCTTGACACTTTATACATTTCTTTTGAGCCTCCATTTATATACAAAAAATTATAGCTTTGACTTTCTCAATTCATATTCATAGAAATTTCCGGTTATTTCTTCATTATTTAAATCTTTTATACTATAAGTTACAGGATCTGTGTTATTAATTTGATAAATCACAAAGATTTCTCTTGACCAATTGTTCTTATATTTATTCGAAAATGTTGTTTTTTTACTAACAATTCTTACATGATCATTGACTTTAAATTTAGTTTTCGTGTGAATTTCTGGTGGAATATACTTGAAAACGGTCTCTAATAACTCCTTTTCTGCATCCTTATCTACGTCTTTGGGCTTCATTTTCATTGTGCTGTGAACTGTATCGTTATAATTGTTTACGATTTTTTGAAGAATATCGATCCATTTAAAGTTTTTATTAATCTCAAAAATTACTTTCATTCTCTCATTTTGAGTTCTGTTATATCTCTCTACAATACTTGATTTCTCTTCGTTTTCAGTATGATAAATCTTAATGTTGTATTTCCTCAAAACTTCGTTAAATTCTTTATTTTTAAACTCTAAACCCTTATCTGTATGAAGTAGGTTTGGAGGTTTGTGATTGATCCTTATGGCATCTTTTACTATATCTTCGAAAGCTTTTGAAACATCCTTGCCGTTTTTTCTTTTGATAGCTCTTGACCAAGCATATTTTGAGAAAGTATCAATAACATTTAACATATACTTAAATCCATCATTTTGATCTGAATAGTCAGACATTATAACTAAATCTGCTGCCCATAAATCGTCAATTCCTAAAGTTATAATTTTTCTCTTTTTTAAACTTTTTTCGTACTGGTGCATGAATTTCTCTAGCTTCAATCTCTATTTCCTCTTTGTTCTTCAATTCTTTCTTTACTTGTTTTTCATAAGGATTCTTTATAAATTTACTCTTATTTGTCTTACATTTTGAACATTTTGCTGCAATTCTATACAATCCGTTTTGAGTTTGAACAATCTTAGCATCGATATTTTTCGTTTTTTTCTTACATTTGTGGCAGTGAATTAAATCATCTTCCATTTATATATCAAAGTTTCCAAGTTTATTTAATTCATCTAATATATCAGATTTCGCTTCATTTTTATAGCCATAAGGTACTGTATCGATCTTATTTTCTAGGACAATTCTCTTATCATCTTTAGCGTTCAGTGCCAGCTTGTTTATGGTAACGGTGTACAACTCATGTTTGTAGCTTTTGAGTACTGTCATCTCCCTAAATTCTTCTTTATCTTCGAACAAACATTTCTTCAAGTTTTCGATATTTATTGTTATATTTACAACACTTCTCTTAATTCCTTTGCATCTTACTGGATTTTTGTCTAGATATTTGTACGAGTACATTTTCGATCTCAATCCACAAAATTCTTCTAAAACTTCGCTATTTAACTCATATTTGAATTTCCCTATTACCTTCTTATTTTTAGTAGTGAAACATTCGTGATCTTTTGGATAATCGCTCGTATCAAAGTCCTCTATATTTTCTTTAATAATTTTAAAAGGATCTCGTTTCAATTCTAGAAAATAACTGTCTGTATCCATGTAACACAGATTCAAATCTGGGTCAAACTTCTTTAATTTATCGTAATAAACTCATACATTAACAATTTTGATAGGTCAAGAACTGAAAATCCTATGTAGATCGGTTTGTTAAATTTAACCTTTTGTTTGTACATGTGACTCGCTATACAGTTATCGTCAAAGATATTAAAGCATTTGAAGTTTGTTTTCTTGGCCTGTTTAATTGAAAATTCTTCATTTCCTAGTTTGATATCGCATCTATTTCGCACATTTTCCATACTTTTTCAAAAAACTGAGTTGTTCATCAGCTTGTAAAAATCTTTCTCAAAGTCACTTGTAGCTTTGGTTCTCATATTTGTGTTAAAATCAATGTACTTTTTCATAAAAGGCTTCTGATCGAATGCAATAACTCTATTCACATGTTTCAAAATCATACCTTGTTCCAGATAGAATTTCAAATTTCTTGAATGAACAACGTATTCAGTTTTATCCAGTAAAGTTGTGCAAAGTTTGTTTTTATAATGTTCGGGAGCAAGAGGTAAATCCTTGTGATGTTCATGTAAATTTGTTGGATATCCTAGATCAACTTCGAGAATATAGCCATAATCTTCGTCGCCAGTGAGTTCCAAAATTGTTTCTTGCCACTCTTCTTTTGTATTTGTTTTCGGATCCATCCACTTGATATCACTATATGGTAAATTTTGCATAAGACCGTAACCATAAAGGTTGTTTGCATCGACGTACAACAGATAGTTTTCAGGTTTTGTCTTATCGAAATCTTTCAAATATTTGTTATTTGCTTTAACATATCGTTTAATACATTGAGAAATTCCTCCACGAATACCCTTTTCAATCATTAAATACATATTATAATCCCTAATCAATTGTAATTCTATTTTCGTTAATTTTAACATAGCGTCCCATGCGAGACTTGGAGCTGTTAGATAATGTGCTGGATCAAGTTTGTAACAATTTAGACAAATGTTTCTGAAATTTTCAAATATATCAGCAAGCAATAAAACATCTTGGATATTGTACAAATCAGAGTAATTGCCAAGATTTTTATCTTTTAATTTGTTCCAAACGCTCAAGTAGTGTTGATAATCTTTCTCAGATATGCTCTCATCTGTCAAAAGTGAATAGAAATCTTGAATTTTCAGGTCTTCTGTGTAATCAAGTTTTTCAATACTATCGATAAATTCATAGGGAAATATTCCTTTTCCAGATAGAATTTTTAAAATCTCGTTGTCGTCATTTGGCTGTCTTTTTAGAATTTCATTCAATATTCTTCCATCTTGTATAAAATGATTTGTATGCTTGAAATCATCTTTTTTGAGGTTTTTAGCTAATTTTTCAATAGATGATGCCATAAATCTGAACGTATATCTACGAAAGAAAACTTGATAAATTTTCTAGGTATATCATTGTCAAACTCATATCCAGAATTTACAGAATAATTTATATATTTTTCATCTGTGTTTGCGATCAAATCAACATTTCCATATTGTTTAGCCAATTCTTTTATGTACAAATGAGTATCGTAATTTGACATATTGTGACAGAAAACTGGAATATTTTGAGGAAATTTTAGATTCATGTTACAAGATAAATGAGCTGAACCTCTAAATTTACCTGTTAAATGACAATGATCTCGTACTTTTTTTCTTGTTTGATTATCAAAACCCTCACATTCACAAATATGACAAAGACTAGAATTTTGGTACGCTAATTCTTCTTCTTCGGTCAATTTCATAGGTTTTTTGTTCTTAGAATTATACTTTTTAGCTATGTATTTTGATATTTTATTGAGCTCTTCAAACAATTTTACAGGAACATTAGGCAAATCGTCTTAATTTTTTGCTCTATAACATATAGGTTTGTACATGCGATAGGTCACATTCGACACTAAATATAGAGTAAAACCATAAGGAATATGCTTCTGAATCTTGGTTGTAGTCGATTTTTGCGGATTGTTTTTGCATGTTGGAATCTTCTCTAATATGCTTTCAAAATCCATATAAATAACGTAAGGATGAGAAAATTTCTTTTGATAATTAGTAAATGTTGTCGTTTGACCAGGAAACGGCATAATTGGCTTGCAAACTTCATGTTGCTTGCAAATTTCTAAATGATCTGTTAAATCTCCAGATTTGTAGAAATGGCTTAAACATCTTCGACACAAAAATTTCCTTTCTTTATGTTTAGATAACTGTGAACTCACTAATCTGTTTAGATCGGTTATCAAAACATAATGAGATTTATCTTCTTGTTTTACATACAATAAATCAACTTCTAACTCGGCGTCATAAATTTCTGAAATTTGCAACGGAACAATGTTAAATTTCTCATCATAAGTATAGATATTTATAGAAATTTTTGGATATTTGTACTTGGAATTATGGCTTCGTTTTTCAAATAATTGTATATCCTTTAAAGACATTGGATACTCAAATTCCGAAAATATTTCGTCATTTACAAATTTTTCATATTGCTTTGCTCTGTCAACATGTGTCTCGGGTTTTTCAATAGCACATCGGATAGAATAAATAAAGCAATAATCATCTTTATTTTTGATATTTATACAAGCTTTTTTACCTTTATCTCTTGTGGTAAATCGATATATGATCCTGCGTTCATTATTTCGTGTTTATTAATGCTCAAAACTAGTTGTTTACAGCTTTTAAATGTCCATCCAGAACCTCTATTTGGATGATTTGTCTGTTCTCGATGTGTTAATTTATTAAATTTCTTAGTAATAAAGTTGTTTACGTCGAAGATTTCGTCTGCTTTTATAGTAAAGTACATTGGGCAAGTTTGTCGTTCACCGTTTACTAAATTTCGTTCGTATTCGCATTCCAAAGAGAGATAACCCTTCATATTTTTAACATTTTCTTGAAATTTCTCGATTAAACTTTTAATTTCTGACCGCATAATTGAAAGATATTTGTAAATTGACATGGAATTGTCGTTCAAGTTTGTTAAAATGTATTGTTTGAAAAGACCGTGTATTGAGGATAAAACTTCTACATCAATGATATTTTCGGATTTTACTTTAAGAGTTTTATCAATTTCTTCGATCATTTCAGACTTAGTTTTATCGTTTGTTTCAATGGACAATTTTTCAGCGATTGATTGAATTTTTTCATTATTAAATAGATTGAGATCTTTTTTATCTTCCTTAAAGCTTTTCAGTAGACCTTGCGCCCTTTGCGGACAGGGCTCTGATTGGTCGAGAGGGGGTCACGTGATTCAAGATGGCGGCTAAGCTCCGCCCCCTGCGGGAGAAATTCCCACATGTGCGGGAGAAATTCCCTCATGCGCGGGAGAAATTCCCTCCTCACACTCTTATCCTAGTGTTTTGGGGTGATTTTGGGTGTCAAAATTGTTGTTTTTCGGTAAAATCGGTGATTTTGGGTGTCAAAATCGGTGTTTTTCGGTAAAATCGGTGATTTGTTGGGTCCGGTGAGGGAGAAACGAGGGACGGAGGGAATTCCAACATGGCTGCGCCCATGTATCACGTGATCAAAAAAAAAAACCATTATGGCCGCGCCCACGTAAACATAACCTCACTTTCTTAGATGGCGGTGCCCGTGGCGCGCGCTGGCGGGAAAAATTCCCTAGGGTTCCCCTCACACTACAAAATAATTATTTATATATAATAATAATATAGATAAAAATTAAGTAAGACGTTATCTGAGTGTGGTTGCGGAACACTCGTACTGTGTATGGAACACAGTACCCAGGTTAAGCATTACCGAGGTATAGGAGTCTGTCCAGTCTGAAACTGGTTGTCACTCCACGACCCGATAATGCCCCGTCCCTTGGAAAGTGAATTTTTGAAACCAATTGAAGAATTTAAAATGGAAAGTGAATTTTTGAAACCAATTGAAGAATTTAAAATGGAAAGTGAATTTTGAAACCAATTGAAGTTAGAGCTGGAGTTACCTCGGGAGGTATATGTTGAACCTCCCCACGATTAATGCTCGGCACGTGGGACATGTGTGTACTCTGTTGGCACAGGTCCGACAGAGAGTATGACCGCACAGCCGAAGAGCAACCGTGGGAAGATTCACCATACACACAGGACACTCAACTTTACGCGGCTGTGACAGAGGTGTCTCCTCGGCGTCCGGGGGTGGAGGAGTGGTGTTATTACGCCTGGCATCCTCCATTCTTTCCCCAACGGATCGTAGGAAATTCTCCAAGTCCTCACGAAGCTCCCGCCAAGTTTGCGGGGCGAGTCTGATCTGTCGCCTATGGTCGGTATCTAGAAGGATGCGACTGGCCGTCCATTGCAGCTCCCGCATCAGTACTCGGATACTGTGGAGGGCCGCAATACATTCCCGCGCCTCCCAATCACTGACCCTGGGCTAAAACAGAAGAAGAAGAAGAAAGATTACATCACTTGTAAACAAGTCATAATGTACAATTCGAGTAATTCAATACCGCGTACCGTAGGCTGAATTTGTGGGAGCTCCGGTGACGGAGGTATTGAGGGGGCGTACTCTGACGACGATAGGAGCGTAGAGCCAGACTCCGTTGACGATCCGCCGGCCGGTGAGAGGCCTGAGAGGCCATCATGGGGTGGTACCGGGGAGGGCGGGCGAGTCGGAGGAGTGGTTGACGGTGCGACAGAGGGATTCGCCACTTCCACGACCCTGGGCTAAAACAGAAGAAAGATTACATCACTTGTAAACAAGTCATAATGTACAATTCGAGTAATTCAATATCGCGTACCGTAGGCCGAATTTGTGGGAGCTCCGGTGAGGGGGGTATTGAGGGGGCGTACTCTGGCGACGATAGGAACGTAGAGGCAGACTCCGTTGACGATCCGCCGGTCGGTGAGAGGTCATCACGGAGTGGTACCGGGGAGGGCGGGCGAGTCGGAGGGGTGGGTGACGGTGCGACAGAGGTGTCTACGGAACGGCGCCTCTGAGAGGTGTCATAGCTGTTATCGTCACTGCCCGCAGGCAGTGACCATCCCCAAACGCCTGTCCTCTGAACAGCTGCAGACTGTGATTGAGACAGCAATGCAGGCTGCAGTGAGCTGATCTGTACATATACATACACCCTCAGATATGCTATTTATCACACATCCGTAAATTGTACTTTCAATTGATGGAACTAACCCTTTGATCCAGACTAGTTTCATCCCAGACCTCCTGCGGCTCGTTCAGGCGATCCAGCAGTTCCGTGATCTCCCTATCGTGCTCTTGACTCTCCGCCCGGTCAAGAGCCTCGACAAGGTCGGACTCTGCAAACATCTGTAAAACACGAGGAGAATCATCAGTGTACGCCGCTAACCGTTCAAATATCGGTACATAGATGAGAGAATGGTTATTACCTGCCCAAGATCCTCGTCACAGAACTCCATGTAGTCCTCCACACGTCTCTTACAAAAGAAAACAAACCCGTTAGTCATAAATTCCTTAAGGTAGTACATACGTAAAGTGTAACACGTAAAATATCACAGTAAAACTCACAATAGGCCTGAAACGGTGAGGAGCCAACGAAAAGACATCCTCTATCACGCAGATAGGTCGCGCCGTCTGCAAATAATACAGAGGATATAAAAATTGAAAAAACCTGTCATATGACGAAAAAAAACAACATTAGTACTATTTTACGTACCGTAGTGGGAATGGGTACCGGCTCACTGCGGGGTCTGACGGGGTCCTAAAACAATATTTATAAGTTATGCGATACATGTGCTAGACAACAACAACAACAACAACAGAAAACAAACACGAAACAAACACTCACTTCCTGACCTCTGCGAGACCACCCGCTCGCCGACCAACCTCCACGCGATGTCGATGGTCGAGTCTGCAAATAATTCTGTATCAGTAATAGATTTCATTAAAGTGTAGGGATAACGGTGTTGGATATAAACGTACCAAGTCTATGGCTCCATCATCGTCCCCTGTCCAACCGTTTGTAGACGCCGTCGAGGGTTGTTCCTAAACATTAATCGAACATTACTAAATACATCAGTAAAACAGTATAACATTTACATGAAATTATTACATGACTTACGTCTTCACTGCCGGCTGATACCACACTCAGGAGTGCGAGAATCAACAGCAACACTGTAGTGTTCCCGATCCTGGCTCTAGGGGCACAACACAGTACTCCCAGCATGACCACGAACATGGTGGTGGCCATGAGGAAGCAGACTATGGCTAAACGTTCACAGTCGGACATGATAGGAAAGTGCAGGATACACACGCGTCCTCTGCTTATATGCAGCCGGACCGCATCCTGTCACATGTGCTGGTACAAGGTGACCTTCGTTCCACACCACCCATGAGGTCAGGTCTTAGGCGCGTTCTTTTTGTTAACCGAGAGCATCCCCAGTAGGCCTAACCTCTCGGGTGATGAGCCCCAACCATCGCTCATCACAGGTGGTAGCCATTCCATGACAAATTTGCTACCTCCCAACATATTTTTTTTTTGTACCTCACCAATGACAGGACTTCTCAACTCAATGCCGAAACCCTGTCTCTCGGTGAGATACGTTTTATTTTATACTTTATTTTTTATTTTTTTTATCCTCGCGAGTGTAACAAGTAACTTTACTCGGAGAAGCCTTTCAATGTAACTCGTAAAACACTCGCAAAGACTTTTTTTATTTTTTTATTTTTATTTATTTTACAGCATCTAGAGCGAGGTACATACCCCTGGACTTACGGAGTTTAGGCCTGCCATAGAGGTATCTGTCACACACATACACACACACACAACTGCTCCCGGTCTTACGGAGTTTAGGCCTGCCGTAAGAGCAGTTGAAAGCCCCAGGACTTACAGAGTTTAGGCCTGCCTTAGGAGCTTACCACTCACTCACCCCACCCCGCTCTAGAGCTTTTTTCAAAGCACAAGCATAAGTGAAGCCACTATTATGTTGAGGCAGAATACAGTGAGTATCGGAAACGATTGCTTCCTGACTTTCAACTACATTTCTATCAACTACGTTATTATGAAAGCTGGACAGAAAGTTGACCTTTTCAAGTCCTTTAGTATATACAGTAGCAAAGGGTTTACAAAGAGCGCGTATCAGCTCCTCATCGTACTCTATACCACCCTCCTCCCACTTGATGTTGTGAAAGTGGCGCTCCAGCCACCGAACGGTTCTGGCCATTTTAGAATTTAACTCCGCTTTATCGTATGGAGGCTTGAATACGATGTGTGCACGAAAGAGATGACTGATTATTACAAACTCTTTTACAATAAATCGATTGTCATTATCTTTAAAAGCGTGAAACTCAACTAGCGCCTCCATTTGGCCACCGTTTGAAAAGTTCAATTTCGAGAGACAGCCTGTGAGCTATGTGACTAGGGAGGAGGTCACTGTCACTGTTTTCAATTGCGGTTTTAACAGGCTCCTCAATCAAGAACAGATCTCTCAATACGATGTGCATCAGTGGGATGTTGGCAGTGAACTGATCCCACTCGTGCTTGTTAAGAGTTAAAGTATGCTCCCCGTCAAAGAGAAACACGTGCATACGGCCGAAAACATTTGTGACCTTGATATCCTCCTCCTCCGTGTCTGATTTAATATAAAATTTGGTTTTATTCTCCAGAGCCAGGGTTACGGAATTGAAGTGTTGTGAAAACTCGTTAAACACATCGAATGACCAATAAACGCAACCCTTCTTACCCTTAAACAGTATTCCGAGAGAGTCACCCCGGTTTTTAACAAAACCCACAATCACACACTTTGAAAGATCACAATCAATAAAATAAACAGACTTAAGAAAAATTCCCGTTAACGAGTTTATAGGCTCTTTGCGTCTTGGGATCCTCGTAGGCTCCAGGTCCATAGCCGTTGATGGGTCCTCCATGGTCTCGGTCTCGGTCTTGTATGACCGTACCTTCCACAGTACCCCTTATATACTTTAATCCTCCGAATTTAGACCAATCAGAGACGCGCTTATTTTGACCAATGAGATTTTTTAGCAGGTGGTTCTTCCCCCTCCACCTCCTCCTCCTCCCGTTCGTATGTGAGAGGATCTATCAAAAAAGAGACAGTAATTTTGTCACAGCCCCTCACATCCCAGGCGTCGCCATGGGATGTTAAATTATCACAGTCGATGTTTTTACACCCTTTAAATATCCCGTCCTTGTACAAGCAAGCGTGTACATACGCTTTGATACCCTTTTTATACCCTTTCAGCTTCACATCATCCTCTCTGCAAAATCTAACCCTAATTCTGTCAAAACCCGTCACATCATAAAACGCGCTATTAGGTGTGAAATTAGCACAGTCGAGGTATTTACATGTTTTCATCTTTCCGTCCTTCCACAAGGAAGTGTACACTCCAGCTTTTATACCCTCTCTATACCTATTTAGAGCCTGTTTAATAGGATTATTCTCCCCCTCCCCACCGTAGGCCTCGGGGTCATCGTCTACCTCAAAACGAATCTCAATTTTGTTAAAATCCTTAACATCGTAAAAGCTGGCATTGGATGTAAACGTAATGCAGTTGAAGTATCCCAATGATCTCATCTCTACTCCTTCCTTATGACCGCGAATGTATAGCCCCATCGTTGCGAGAGTGTTCAACACTGGGTAGGTAATGTACATCGGCGTAGGAGTCGCTCAATTTATACCTAACGATCCCCACCACGATCCCCACCACCACCACCACCACTATTACATCATACGTTTTACGTTACCGGTAAGCAGGGTGTACGCCATGTGGGAGTCATGCAGGAGGAGACAGTACGCCGTCGTGTTTGCCGGAAAATTATTTTTCGCCTCAAATTCCAATCTCACGTCTACTGGTCCCGACTTGATCGAATCGTTCTGTTTAGAACAATCAATCACATAGAGCGGTGCGCGGGACTTGAATTTTTCAAAATCAACGGTAGGCGCTCCCGGTTTCTGATAGTACGAGCTTTGGAATCTTGTAAACATCTCGTAAAAAATGCACAAGTCACTGTGGACATTGTCGTAAGGATAATATTGCGAATTCAAATACAGTCTTACATTTGTCAGGTCGCAACGGTCAAAAGAAGACGCATCCTTTTTCAGATCATTTTTTCTTCCTGTCTGAAATGCCAAAACAACGTAGCGGGGTTTCTCAATTTGAGAGCTCGTTTTTATCGTCCAACTCTGACGAGTCGTTTGTGGTAAAGAGGGGTATTCGTGAATTTCCCAGGACCGAAACGGCAGGTGAATCAGAGTATCTTTCTCAATAACACGCAATAATTTCAATTTGTAACTGTCGGATACAGTAATGTGTGGAACACGCCAGTAGAGCGAGGTTATTTCAAAGTCGAGGTTAACCGCATCCGTGCTTTTGACCGCATTAATGTCGGTAGCCGACCTCAAGATAATCAGTTCCTGTCTGACATTGACCACGATCTTTTTATAATCCTCGGCAAAACCCAGCAACAGTTTTAGAGGCACTGAATATGTAAATTCACTGGCCTGACCGGTTTCACCCGGACCTAGCCAACATGCATTCAAGAGACCAGCCTCCTCCTCCTTCCTGATGGAAATCAGTCCTTTTATTGTACTTGTAATACCTACATTTTTCACCCTGTCAACCTCTATACCGCCGATCTCGTACCTTATATCGTCGAATAAAAATGCAATAGCGTTGTTTATTAATGTAACACTGGCCGCGGCCCCATCCGCCTTCTTGGCACGCACTTTTCCGCTGATGTGTAAACTGCTTTCGAACGGTGCTGTAATTATATCCTGTTGACTGATTGGAATCCTGATTTCGTCGTTATTCTTTAGAGTTGACGAGGCGTACGGTTTGTGAGAGTGAAACTCCCAACCGGTTATCGCCTCATCGTACTCGACGGCCGATTCTATCGATAGCAGAGCCATACTTAAAACCCAGCGATCTAATAAACTTGATGTTCTTAGGTGTTAACACCGCGGTCTTTTGTGATCGAATGAGGGGAACGGTGTACGGCACTTCTCTAAATACTAGGCCCATTGCCGTTTCCTTATGTGTATACGTAACGATAACGGTTCGTTTCTAAAGTTTATCAATTCACCGGTCTGGTCTTTGAGAGAGACAGCTATATTGTTCACCCTACGGACGTTCACAGGTAAATAGATGACTGTGCTCGGTTTCTCGACTATTTTATACCCTGGAGCGACTTCAGGGTAAAACTCATGCAGCACATGCCCTTCTACACCGTTTTGAAAGGATCCTCGGGCGATATTACACTCAACACGTATCGTGTTTACCGTCATAATACTGACGGGGAGGTCGGACATGTGGACTCTATTAGGCTCGAGCATTTTCGCGGTGAAACCTAGTACAGGAGCTAGGGATCCCGATATTTCGAAATGTATCGCTTCACTGCACGATACTTCGGACCTTAGAGTGTTATTGTTTGCCTTAAGACTGAACGTCACGCCTCCGTCAATGTGCGACTTGATATATTCTTCGATGTTTTCAATTTCGTACGACCCTTCATCTATTACTATCTCTTTACCGTTTCCGTAGTGAAACTTGTCATTTACACCCTTTTCAATGTTCGGAATTGTATAGTACGTGGACAGGTCAATTAGGCCGATTTCGTACTCCCCATCGCTCAAATCCATTGGTGGAAAGACCTCACAAGATACGTACGGGGCCACACCGCTAAGTGAAAACATTATTTGCTAGAAACTTCAAACACAAGTGTCCGCAGACTACTGAGTCATCAGACTGTTTACGCTCATAGTTATACTGTACACTGACACCGGACCCAAAGTAAGATACGAGTTCTACCGGCGGTCTCAGATTACCAAAACTGTCAAAGTAGTACACTCTATTTCCTAGTTTCTTATAACAGACCCAGTGCGTTCCTTCACCTCGTGAACTGTCCAGATTTACTATGGCCGACTCGTACAGCCGCGGGGTCTTGGGCAGTGTGTCCCTCATGTATACACCTCGAAAGTTCGGAATATCGAGTAACCTCGCGTAACGGATCAATTCGTGGTTTGTTAGAGGTTTTATCGGTATCGAGATTGTTGTTTTTTTTTTACAACACCTCTTCCTTTTCCTCACCCCACCACCACCTCCCCTCTTTGGGTAAGGTTTCAGGTAGAGACCTCGCCCTTTTGACTTACCCCTCCCTCGCTTTGTCTTTGTTTTTTTCTTTCTCCCACCCCCAAACGCTGTTTTAGCTTTCATGGCCGCAGTCACTGCTAAGGCCGCAGCCTTTTCTCCTACACTAGCGTCTCCTGATTTCACCCTTTGCCAAGCTCTTCTGGCCAATTCTTTGTCGGCCTCTCGCCGGTGTTCCAAATCCGTATATTTCGAGTACGCTATATCGTGGATTCTACAGAATTCGTCCAACTTATTAATACCCTTATCGCCACGTGCAAGTCTCTCAGACAACCTGGTGCCTGGCCCACAGTACCGAAAACCCCCGGGGAGGTGTAACTCAACTGGTAAAGCGTCAACAGCACGATTTATTATGGTGCCTACAGCGGGCAGTGCGTTTCTCAGCGCGCTGGTCACTATACCTCTGCCCCGCTTGACAGCTCGTTTCACTCTGTTTGATTTACGCTTGTGATTCGCCATTTATATACCGTATCACTTTATACAACTGTTTGAGTAGCGATTCACGCACACAAGTAATCTGCAGTACGTCGAAGATGTCCGCCTCGGATTTCGTGACAGTACCGGTAAACTCGTCAAACTCCAGCACGTAACTGTCTGTTATAAAGTAAATACGACCGTTTATATACCTGAATCCACCCTTTATAGATCCTGGAACACCTGGGAGTACGCTTGAGGTCATCCCTAACATGGTGCCTGTGAGGGTGCATTCGTTCAACTCTACGACAAACTTGTCATCGACAAAGAAGTAGGTCTTACCCATATTACTGTTTAACGCTGCATTGACTTTCTTAATTCTGTTATGTACGATTCTGCTAATGGGTCTTTGATTGGACAGTCTAAGTGACGGGTAATCTATAACGTATAAAGTCCTGTCCACAATCATGACTACGTCTCCGTCCGGTCTCTGGTACACGGCTGAGACATTATTAAAGTTCGACGGTAAGAACGTCAACCACTCTGTAATTATCAGAGGATTGGTAAACTCTTCACGCGTTCTATGGGCTTCGTTCAGGCTGAGTATCCAAACGTATTTACCGTAAAACGCGTACAGTCTGTTTCTCACTACTAAGAACGTGTTGAGTTTGTGCCGTAAATTACAAATGTCCAATTCTGTAGGTGTAGGCGTGGTAGGCCTAGTGGTAGTTGATGTTGTTGTTGTCGTAGTAGTAGTGGATGTTGTAGTGGATGTTGTAGTGGACGTGGAGGAGGAGGAGGAGGAGGAGGGGACAGGCGGTCCGTACAAAACCTGAATTGCAAGCTGATCGTCTCTGTCCAAATCAAATTCGTACAAGTTGTTGATACCCGATGGCTGGTAATAGGACGGAAACATTACGGATCGTAACACAGACGAATGCTGAAGACCGAGAGCATGGCCTATTTCGTGGACCATCACTGTAAAGAACGAAGTCTTCTCCGGTGCGGGTATATTCATTGTAAAGTCCCAGTCCTCTTCGAAATCAAGGTGTATATCCGATTGGTTCAGCCACGGTCGAGGGAGAAAAGCGTGGCCGAGAACACCGCCCGGACCGTCAAAATCGTAACTGCAAGTGCTTTTAAGGTAGTACGCCACGTGTTTCTTAGGGGAAATCACTACCATTATAGTGGGATTACTGTAACTTCTACGGAATTCGAGAGCAGAGTGCTTGGAGTACAAGGAAAACGCTCTCTCAACGATGTTGGCATACTGGATGCCAGAGCCAATCATGTTCCACGTGACCCGAGTTGAGTTCCATTTAACTAATGGGTTCACGGAAAACGGGGCTATGCCTTCGTCCGAGTTACCGCATCTGGGTGTGTCCATCAGCTTCAGTGTCTCCTCGTTTTCATATCCGGTCACCTGTAGTCCGAACGTCTCCTGAAACCTCGTAATGGCGTCCTTAATATTGTTAGTCAGCGATGTTTCGTTGCTGTTGAGATAGCCGTATTTCTCCAAGTACAACAAAGTTTTATTAGCAGCTATCAGAGGAGCTACACACAGAATTAATACCGAGAACCGCATCTCGCCAGGTTCTAAAGTAAACTGACGGTAAAAATGTCAACAACCTACTTATATCTCGATCTCATCACCCTGCTCACCGGGTCCCTAAAGTATGGGTTGACAATGTTGAACCTGATCCACTCGTCTTTATCGGTTAAGTGTATAGCGTCCAGCGGCGGAGCCAGTAGTTTGTACATACCGTAATAGACTTCGCTCAGTACTCTCACTAGGTAATTCACGGTCACCGCGTCACTCATGTCGGTAGGATCTCTCAGATTAGTGATTTTACCGGTTTGCGCGTTCCAATCTTGCACCACTCTGGTCATGGCGTGTTTTTGAAAGTATTTGAGATTAACAGCTTCACCCTCGTATAGAGGCTCTTCAATCTCGCTCAGACGCTTATGTCCAAAACTCCAATGCCCGTCTTTGCCCATTTGGGGTATACGACTATCTACATACCGTTTAGTCGTAGCGTCCGTAGGCTCGACTGGCCATCCAACGTTGCGCAGTCTGAAATTATTGAAAGTAACGGTAGAATCTCTGATACTCTTCATAGGTGTAAGAGTATGTAGTTGTGACAGAGTGACAGCGTCGTTTAATCCTTCACCATCGCTCAGGTTGATTATTCTTCTCTTTTTAGCGTCTATTATCTCAGTATCGAACGTTAATGTTCTTTTATTTAGCGTTCGCAAATTGACGGCATCCGCTTCGTTCGTAGGGTTAGCTACGTTAGGTATTCTGTTATTTCTGGCATCGAGTTTGAGTGTCTTGAGCATAGACCGGGTCATATCCGTTTTAGTGCCATTTAATTTCTTGTCCAAGGTCTGCAGGTTTATAGCGTCTAGACTCTGCTGGGCGTCGGCCACGTTACATAACCGCTTGCCCTTGATATCGTAATCACCGTCTACCGTTATGCGAAACCCGACCCCAGGAGGGCCTCTTTTACCGGTCTCGCCACCGGTGCGACCAAACTTGTCCACGCTCATTTTGAAACTGTAATCTAAGAGAACATCCTTTACTTTTTATACCAATGCTCTATACCTGGAATTTCCTCTACCACGGATGAGTTTCAACTCCCTCAACTCTTCCACGATGTTTATAATTTCGTTTTTATGACCCGTATTACCCGCCTCAGCTGAACCTATTAAAACCTTTAATCTCTCACACAATTCATTCGGATCGTCGTAATACACGGGATCAGGGTTTGACATGTCCTTGAAGCCTTTGCCCGAGTAAGCTTTGGGAAATAGTTTTGAAATGACAAGTTCGTATTTTGTCGATTTGTTACGGTTTATGGTACTTTTATAATTGTAACCTCTTTTGTGAGCGTGTGTCCTGTTCAATATATCCTTGTAAGTGACCAAATCAGTTTCATCGTAATGTAACGGTGCGCGTTTAAAGACCAATTCGTACAGACCTTTCGTAGGTTTGTAGTACACATCATCTATGACTATACTGCCGTTACTATCGAAATTTAACACTTTGTTTCCAATCATTAGTGTGCCGTTATCATAGCGTGGTCCGTATATGGAATCAATCTTTCTTTGACTGGGAATGTCCTTCATCAGTGACTTCATGTACTTGACTGTAAGTGCATTTTGGAATGTGTTTTCCACCCATTGTGAAGCCTCTAGTTGTCCTTTAGCGGTGGAAAGGATATCGCTTGCTTCGGGTAAAGGTGGATCACTAGTCTCCAGCACTTCGTCGTCCTGTAAGTAAGCGGGTACTCTCGGAGATGATGTTACAGCGGGAGAGAAGAGTTCCTCTTTTATCTCCTGCTGCTCTTCCTCAGGTTCGATTTTTATATTTTCGGAATTCTTGGTTTTCTTTCGCAGTTCAGACAGGAGTGGTTTGTACTGGTTTTCCAGACGTATCTCGGTAGACAGAGTCCCTTGTTTAAACTCCTTATACTTTCGCCTGATGGCCGTTCTCAACTTTGATATCTCGGCTGTAAGCTGTTTCTCGTTCCGCTCCATTTTTATCAATGATGTCACCATCTGTCCGTTTAACATTTATATACGCTTTCCTCATTTGCTCAAAAACATGTGATACATCAATACCTCTGCACTCATCGTATCTTGGAACGAAATGAACCTTCACTCTGTCGTCAAATCTTACCTTCTTCTTGTTTGGCTCCATATTGCACACTGACCGTGTCCGTGTTGGGTTGACACTTTTAACTACGGTAGTTCGACTTGTCTGAAAAACATTGCGCGTTTCTTGTGTTTTCTAAGGTAGTGTATAATGTCACCAAGTGACGCTACCGTACCCAGTTTCCTGAAGTAGACTGATCTCGGTATTTGCACTTGCGCTCGTGTTCTAAATACAAACGTTCTCTTCCATCCGTCTCTCCACTGCGGGATCTCGGCCACCGTGTACTTGTCATTCTCTACCGTCTTATCCATGTACTCTTTTAACCGAGCGATAGGGTTCCTCACCCTACCGTGTATATGGATCAGGTATGAGTTGAGTAGCCAGAACTCACAAGGATTGGCTCCTGTAAATCTCCTCCACGCCTCAAACTGATCACGGTTTGTAATACTATACACTCCGTCCGTCAGACTTATTCCGAACATTTCACAGTACATAGGGACAGTTGGTAAGGCCACCTTTAGAAATTCTGAAGTAAAGAGGCTCTGGCACAGATTATTTACAGCCGCAAACTCTTTGTTTCTCTCGCCTCTCGGTAGTCCACGTGGGACCGGCCCGTACGCCACGTTATAGCTGATGTCGCTGTAGCATTTCGAGGCCAGTACTTGTCTGTAGATTGTAACGGGTTTCCTAATAGGTATAGTTCGCTCCGTGAGAATGATGCAACGTGAGGTGTGTGGGACTTTACAAGCGTACTCCAACATCTTTATACAGACTTGGGCAAAGTATATACCGCCGTGTGCGTTTCTCAACGGTACAAGCTTACCGAATTGGTCTGGAAACGGTCTGAATCGGGACAAGAGGTTCTGCGATTCCCGCACAGTACACTTTAACATGTCTTCGTGGTATACAACGAGTTCAAACGGTACACCTTTCTCCTGACTCTTTTTCAAAAATTCTATCCAGATATCGCGGTTATAAAACCGTTCGCTGGACGAAATCATTAACAGAATTACAGGAGGAATGGTTGCACTGTACTGTCCTTGGCGTTTGTGTCTCCAACACCTTCTATTGAAAAGGAAACCGTGTGGTGGTCGTCTGCTACAGTAATTACCGCAAAATTTTTTCTTGTCCGGGTAGTACCACGTACACAGATTTGAGTTGACTTTGTGAAGTCTCTGGTCCGAGAACCCTCTGATGTCGTTATAAGTGTAGATCCTCACCATTATAGATCTTGAACAAAACTGTCTATACCTACTCGGTACCTCCCTTTATCAATGTCATCGTCCTTGCTAATGACGATAAAACCGTGTTTGTCCTTCCACGCCATACTGCACAACTGTTTGAATTTTTCAAATCTCATATCGGTATTGACGTGATCACTGTAAGCGTGGTGTAGATTCATATCATCCTGTTTGAAGAGTATTATGAAATTTGCATTGTCTCTGACCAGCTGTTTCGGTACGTGACTGTAGGTTTGACCGAGATAGAATGTATCTACGTTCTTGTGCCTCCCCATAGCAAAGTAACTGCGGATATTGCCGTGCTTTTCGCAAGCTATATCGTCAAAAATCATCAAAGAGTTTTCCTTAGCCTCGTCCGGTTTAATGACCAGGGAGCTATCGTCGTACGCGAAATACCCTACTTCCTTCGGTATCATTTTAGCCAGTAATTGATACTTTGGTTGGTACAATGACTTTGAAAATACGTACACATTCTCGAATCGTAATCCGTTCGGATCGGTGATCAGATTGAATAACACGTTTGTTTTACCACAGTTTGAAGGACCTACAATTAAACCTCTTATCGAGTCTGGTAAAAGCGGACCGTTTTTGTTTTTGCGACTTAAACCGCTACCTATATACTCGTCCATGTTGTGGACGTTAAACGTCGTGGCTTGCTTTACGAGCTTCATTTTGGTAATGACGGTTCCACGGTATTGCATCATGTTTTATAATTTACTTTCTTTTTTTTAGGTTTAATAATATCTTTGGAGTTTACCCAGCTATTGTGAGTATCGTCAAAACCGCGCCACCGCACCAAGACCTTGGAGCCTTTCCGCCGGAGTACTTTATCAACGAGATAGGCATTTCCTGTTGCGGTTCTTATCAGTTCCTGTTCATAGAAACCGCCTTGCAAAATATCACCTCTTATGTCTTGTAATATATACGTTACAGGTTTTGTAGGTTTTATCGCAAATATTGTAAATATTTCATTTGACCAGTTGGGTAGATATCCTTTTTTAAATACACCTTTGTATTTGCTAATTCTAACCTGATCGCTTACACGGAATTTGGGATTTTTTGTTTTAACCACTTTATTATGTTTATTTATGCGGGCGAGAATCTGTTTTACGTGTTTTCGTCTAACATCTTTTGGTTTCATACCGATTGTCCTGTGCACACTACTGTTGTACTCCTTGACTATGTCTGGTAAAATACTTAACCACTCGTAGCTACCGTGTGCCGTAAATCTCTCGTACATTTTTTCTTTCAGGGTTCTGTTTAGACGTTCCACAATAGAACTTTTCAAATGTGATTGGGTAGAGTAATGGTTAATGCTGTGTTTGTTTAAAAGTTTTTTAACGTGACTGTTGTACCATTCTTTACCGTGGTCCGTTTGAAAGTTTTTCATCTTGTGTTTAGACAGTATAGGTTCTAGTGCATGCGCGACTTCAGCGCCGGTCTTGTTCTTTATAGGAACGGCAAACGCAAATTTTGAGAAACAGTTTAGCATCGTCAGTATATACTTGTAACCTCTGTTTACTCTCGAGTAAGGTATCATCTCTACAAGGTCGGCTTGATACAGGTCATTAATTCCTTTCAGCGTAACCCTGCGTCTGGGGTAATTACGCCTAGCCGGTTTGTGCAGTTCTTTCGCTATCACGTCCATTTTGTAAATGAAGAAAAAATAATCTGTATACCGGTATTTATATTCGTCTAAGTGGTGTGGTTTGTAACACCCACATCGAACACTAGCATGCTCGATGCCCAGGTTAAACAGTATTTGATTTTGAGGACCAGTCCAGAAGTAACTGGTTGTCGCCCGGTGATCAAATACTGTCCCATCCCTTGTTGCTTAGACGGTTTAGCGGAGGCAGTTGCATTTACCTCTCCACGCATTTTTTAGCAGAGACCTTCTGCAAGTCCTACAGCGTAATGTCCTGTCTAGATGTTCAATATCATCGCTAGATAGCGAAAAGTAATATACATGTTCCGTATGGATCAAAACTTCCGGCTCTAGCGCAAGGTTTCTTTCCGTACCGAGAAGGTAACTGTTGGGGGTCATACGGTATCTTATCAAATGGATAATGGAGGCGTTGGGGCGTAGACTTTCAAAATACATCCGGAAGTAAGGTTCTAAAGCCAGACCTGTGATGGCACACGTTAGGTCGCAGTAAGAGTGTGAACCTCCAAGTGGTGTGTACAGTACACACTCAGCACTGAGGCAGTCATATTTACCGTGCTCCTCCATGAGAGCGTCCATGACCGTTCGTGGTACCTCTAAATTCATAAGGGCACGGAAGTCATTACGGAACTGCTTGACCACGGTTTTTTTAGCGAGGTCAAACAGGGAGTGTGGCTGGAATGCTCTAGACTCGGCCATGGTTTGAGTTAGAATGAAACACTCGCACCTCCCCGGCGACATTGACTTGAGGTCATGTGACCTCTCCCTTCCATAAAGCTCTCGCGTTCTGTAACGCAGTCAGTCAGTTACAATGTTGGCAACGGTGCTGGTGGTATTGTGGCAGTACCTCGCCAAGGAGCTACCGCCTCCACCGCCACCGCCTCCTCCGCCACCGCCTCCACCGCCACCGCCTCCACCGCCACCGCCTCCTCCGCCACCGCCTCCATCGCCGACCGCTAAAGGTACGTAATACTTGTTTCAAAAGTTTACTAATGATTTTCAATCAGATAGATACTCAGAGTATCGGATTTTTTTCAGCATCAGGGTCTCGTGTCCCTTTCGAGGGACCTATAGAAGACTACGACGTCGGGTGGTACTCCGACGAAGAGGAGGACAATGCAATGTTCTTGAAATACTTGGAGGCTGTAGGTAAGTCCTTAAGATAGTCTCTCTCTAGGTCAGGCCGTGCCAGTGGGGTACCTCCAGGGGTTCTGTCGTACGCACAACATTCAGGTCCCAGGGCTTACAGAGTTTAGGCCTGCCTTAGAGACCTTCATTCGTGACCCCAGGGCTTACGGGTTTTACGCCGGCCTTAGAGGTCTCATTCACACACAACATTCAGGTTTACGGGCTGTTAGGCCGCGCCAGTGACCTTCATTCGTGACCCCAGGGCTTACAGGTTTTACGCCGGCCTTAGAGGTCTCATTCACTCGCGCTTCCAGAACCCCTGAAGCTGTCCGGGGCATAGCCTTGTCATGTGCAAGTCTTTAAAAAATCAATATATGGAACAGGACTCACGCTTGCGATTGGTGACGGTGATAGTGGGGAGTATGAGGCTCGTGCGTCTTTATAAGTCAGTCAGTTAGTTAGTTAGTGTCAACATGTCAGATGAACAAAGAGTTATTACCTTGACTTTGAAAAAGTTCACTGATATGCGGAAGGCGGGTCTGTGAACTTACGGAGGATCGGAGGAGTGTACTTAGAATAGCAGAGGAGATGCGAGCGAATCGACTAATGGGATCAGAGTGTAGTTACTTGTAAGTTTTTAGCCTTTTACTGTAACCGAATGGTAGAGTTTCATACTTACCTTCGTGTTTGCGTTTTGGTCCAGTCACTTTAAACATTTTAGTCTCTTCTACGGTAATTATGTTTCTGTCTTTAGTACGCCTAATGCGGTTCTCAGTGATCTCTAATGATTGCTTGCTTTCAGAAAGTACCATTTCTTTTAATTTAGAAAAATTTAGTTTTTCACTAGTTTTTAAATTTAGAGTAAGGCCTTTTATTTTACAAACTTCAACTAGTGCGTTTTTATTAGTGGACCAAACAAGATAGGCATAAGTCTTGGGGCCTCCGGAAACAAATTCTACTATGTATGACCCTGGACCATAGTCGGCCAACTCGTCGGTCATTTCGCCCAAGTAGTCCCCTGTGGGGACACTGTACGAACCTTCCTTACGTATGTACAATACACTATCGGTATCATAGTAAAGTACTTGTTTGCCTATTCGATCTAAGTAACTGTACAGCTTAAGTCTAGCGTGTGCGGTGGTGAAGGCCGCGAGCACAACGTTTACGGTTCGCAGGGATTCACCGACTTCGTCTATGTTCTGCCAGTTAACAAGGAGGACCTCTTCGTTAATTTCTTGAATGACGTTTACTTGTGTCCCGGGACTTGTTAGTAATTTAAAAAACTCGTCGGGTTCTCTAATGATGGAAGTTTTAGTTTGGTTCTCCCTCTGTCCGAATTTTCCCCAGAAAGAATTTAGCATCAATTTTGCGAGAGAGCGAAGACCCCCGTTTTTTTCAATTTTGGAAGGGTCAAGTCTGACACCTTCGTGTTTATAATAATTTTGAATATACACGGCTTTATCCTCTTCTGTGAGGCACCAGGAGGGGTAGCCCGATGCCTCCTGTTTAATTTTTAGAAACTTATTTACAAAATCGGTAAAAAGGCCACCGTCTTCGTAAGTAATGATTTTATAATCCCAAAGCTCGTACATTTCTAAGATGGTATACCCCTTCTCTACAGCCTTTCTCATTTCCTGCATCGTCCATGTCCCTGTCAATGCTCTTTCTTCGGTGCTATGATTACAGTCTGTGTTTAGCATTTCTAGACCACATGTACGGCATAAGACAAACATTAATTTACCATTCATACGTGTAGGGAGGACGGGGTGGTACAAATTTAGCGGAGGCGATACTTTACATTTTAGGAGTCCTTCGGCCTCCATACCTCTTTCTCTACACTCCTTGTCACCTACAAAGATTTTTGGATGGGATAAAACATAAGGCAAAAACTTATTGACAAACGGGTACAAGGAGCAAACGTCTACATACTGAATTGTTTCCCCGTCCTCGCACTTGTGGAAGGTTTTAGCATTACCTGTCCTTCCCCCGAAGAAGGCATCTCTGGGATTGAGTGGGAGTGTGTTTAGAATGGGGAGAGAATTTAGATAATCCAATTTTTGTTCTTTCTTTATTTTATTGAATTCACACTCCCACATTTCAATAACTTCGTATCCGGAATTTTGGAGTTTATCTATTTTGGATTTGGTTCTCTCGAACCTTAAGTGCAGGGAGTCTGAGGGATCATCGGGCAAGGATGCTTCCCTATCGTATCTGAAACATTTTGGGCACCCATGGAAATAACAGCCCTGAAATTCGTATACGCGCTCCCCGTCAAAACCGTCTACTTTCATACCGTCAATTTTTACTTCTCTTTCCCGTCCTGCGTGTTGGATCCTAATACCGCGTTGGTCTTCCTCCCAAGTAAGCCATTGTAAAGCAATAGGCGATTGGTTATCAACCATACGGTATCCGTTCTTTGGGACTAGACCAATAGTGTTGGCTTTGAGAAAATTCCGTCTAAAAACCAAATTACAGGCGCTGGCTATGGTGACGGCTTCCATGAACGGGTCTACGTTACATTCTTTCAAAAACATGTTTCTAAACTTAATACACGCTTGCGCCAGTATCTCCACATCGGAGATACAGTACTCGACCAACTCTTTTTGAAAGTCAAAAACTACATTTTGTTTAAGTTGATCGTTGTGCCAATTTTCAAAATCTTTGTAAGACTTCTCAAACATTGATTCAGGGCAATAGTACTCCTTGGGTGGTATGGGGCCTACATAATTTTGGTTTGCCAAAGTGTTGAAAAGATGAGGGAAGTAACCCTTCTTCTTCTCCGGGGGGAGATCAAAGGCTTTGGGTAGTGCAGAGAGGGCCATGGGGAAATAATTTAGCGAATCGATAAATCTGACGTTATCTAATTCCATAAGAATGACTTTAGTGCCACGCATAATTAGCTCTGGAGTGAATTTTGATTGTTCGAGAACGTACTTTAACAGAAATTGAAAGTCGAAACCCTGACCGTTATGAGCCATTACACATACGTTTTTGAATTTTTTTCTCTCCTCCATTACGTAATCCATGAATCTTACTACAGGGTCTTGTCTAAACACACGAGTGCGGGAGGTACAATTTTGGCAATTTTCCCCACCAATGCATTTCCAACAAAATTGTTGAGAAACACAAAAGTTAACTTTATGAACTCTAGATTCTTCCGTTAAAATTTCATCTTGACGGGTCTCTAAATCAAAGAAAATGAAAAGAATGTCTTTGGTTTTGGGTTTTCCTGTGTCGACCCGCATGTAGCACTGGTGGTTTGGGGCCATGAACTCGTTACAGATTTTACAAAACACTTCACCGCACACATGTTTTGACTTACGATTGTTCAAAAACACAAGTCTTTGGCACTGTAAGCATTTTTTTACCGACTTACAACGTTCACTCTTGTGGGCTGCGAAACAAATCTGATTTTTCATGGTCATGTTACAGTCAGGGCACAAAATTCCCCCATGCTCCTCTTTACAAGGCGGAGAAACGGATTGACATGCAGGACAGATATTTGAACACCTATGTACACCTTTGTGGTCGTAAGGGACATGGCATGCTTCACAATAGAAACGGCACGCAAAAGCTGCAGTTAGGCTAGTTATTACATTATAATGGTTTTCGTGATACAACAAGTTAATTTTGTACAAAGCACTTTCATTATTACCATTAAAATACACTTCTCGGCCTTTACGGTTGTAGTTATAAACTGTAATATTATATTTTTTGAGGTGGTCTTGGAATTTATTAAGTTCGGGGACCCCCGCTCCCTCTTTCGGTATTTGAACTCGGGCTTTCGCCATCAATTTTTTTCGCCTTTGTTGTTTGTCTCTGACATCTGTCTTTTTTTATCAATTCATACTCGGGATCTTTTTTAGCATTGGCCTTTGCTACCACTATAGCTCGGGGCAGACACAGACTATCGCTATTCTTAATGACTACGATACCTCTACGTGCTTTACATTCTTCTTTAAAGTTATTATAAAAACCTGGTCTTACTCTAGCACTACCTACAGGAAGATTAATTCTAGTACACTCTACTCTAAACGTATCAGCTGACTTTACGGAATCGGCATTACTTTGAATTATGCCACCAAAAATTTCGAATAAAACATCACTTTTGACTTGATGAGCCGGCCGAAACGCTACATAACCTGGCTCTTTGGTTTTCAAATTTAAACTGTGAAGTGTAAATCCCAGGTAGTCTGAATCTGAACAGTTTGATTTCATTTCATCGACTAATTTGGAAAATCCGGTTTTTATCCAGTCTATTTCACTTACGTTATCTGGTACTGTATTAAATTTGAAGGTGGTCTTGGTACCGTAAACTCTGTATCTTTTTACATACGTCTCGTATTTTCCTAGTACTTTTACAGGATCCAGTTCCATACGAGACTCTGGACCCACTTCAATAGGTTGAGATTCCATTGCAACAGTAATATATTAAAAAATAATATCTGGGTAACTAGGTAGGTAAGCACTGTCTTATTTATTTTATATTAGTAATTAGCGAGGTTTACTTGTCTTGATAATTTTACACAATGTTGTGCAATATCAAGGAACAGAGCGACATAGGTCTTACCTCTTTGACGTTCACCTCCAGACTGGCGAGACAGGGAAATCTCTGCCGACTGTGTAGAACACCGACCAATCAGAGTGCTTGGCGGCTATTTTAGACCAATCAGAGACGCGTTTATTCCGGCCAATAGGAAGTTTGCGGTTGCAGTCGTTACATGTCTGGTTTTTTTTACAGGTAACCGCAAGGGACCCGGAGGCTGACCACGGTGATCACTGATTATGTAGCAATAAATAGCTTATCTTTACTGAGTCGTTTTATTTGAAATCCCCGCCGAGAAAAGTGAGGTTATGTTTACGTGGGCGCGGCCATAATGGTTTTTTTTTGATCACGTGATACATGGGCGCAGCCATGTTGGAATTCCCTCCGTCCCTCGTTTCTCCCTCACCGGACCCAACAAATCACCGATTTTACCGAAAAACACCGATTTTGACACCCAAAATCACCGATTTTTACCGAAAAAAAAACAACAATTTTGACACCCAAAATCACCCCAAAACACTAGGATAAGAGTGTGAGGAGGGAATTTCTCCCGCGCATGAGGGAATTTCTCCCGCACATGTGGGAATTTCTCCCGCAGGGGGCGGAGCTTAGCCGCCATCTTGAATCACGTGACCCCCTCTCGACCAATCAGAACCCTGTCCGCAAAGGGCGCAAGGTCTACTCTTTTCTTTAATTCACGCAATTTTTCTATATTGTACATCTTTTCATGATGTACAATTTGATTTTCTTTAGCCCAATTCCTCAAATAATTTAGTTCTTTTTCATAAATATCTTTATTTTTCAGATGATTCTTTGAATTATAATGCCTGGTGTAATGATGTTCAAAAACATCTTTTTTGCAGTATGGACATGATACGTTTTTCCTCTCCATTTAAATAGGGAAAATTTCTCAACTATAAATTTGAAAAAGTAATGATTTTTACTTGAATTTGAAAGAAATCAGCACAATTTCTGGTGAAACAGTGATAGATTCTTCTATTTATTATAGAAAAATCTGTAAACTAAGACTTAAAATTATTGAAAAAATAGTATAGTTATAGGACAAAATAGTACTTTTATTACTATATTGGTTTGTATGAGGTAATTTAAATTCTTTATACTATTTTTTCAATAATTTTTTCTTTAACTTTTCCAAGATTTTTCATTAAGATTTTAATATATTTACAACAGAATTTTCGTTGATTCGAAGCAGATATGAGATCAATAGATTAATTCGAAGCATATTTGACTAAGTTTCAGCTTAAGAAAGTAGAATCAAACAGCTATAGATTCGTTTATTTTTAGTTCATGATTTATAGATTCGTTTATGGTTCAATGAACAGTATTTTACATTGATTTTCTGACTGTCCTAAAAGTGGTCTAGAAACCCCACATTACTATCTACTTATATATATATATATATATATATATATATATATATATATATATATATATATATATATATATATATATAAGCAACATAGACTTCGATGATGATTCATGTCAACCCATTGGATTTGGCTGAACATTAGCGAGTATTCTTACACTGGTCTTACGGGTAGCCAGGGTGGAAACGAGAACATAGCAGTTAAAATAAATTTGTAACAAACAGAGTATAAGCATATTAGATTGTGTATAGGTTATTTTTATTCATACAGTACAAAAATATAAGAGTGGGAGTCAACGTTGAAAGTCGGTAACAAGTTTTGATTTCAGCACAGTTGCGTTGTAGTAGCTTCCCTAAGTCACCGGAACTTTAATACTTGAATATTGCTATTAAACCTAAAATAACACAGATCTGCTTGTATAGTATTGAGGGTACCATGACTAAAGACAGATAATACACCATACCAAGGTGTCATGGTTGTACGAAAATGTGGTTAAATGAACAATAATATTAATACAACAGTAGGCAAGATATTTCACGAAAGGTCTCATTTGTAGACTTTAAAGTTGGAATTTAACTTCTGTTCTACATAGAAAGAATGAGTTCTATTTTGTATAATGGTGCATCTCCAACTATGAAATTTAGTAACCCAGTAGGCTGACATAATTTCTCTTTGGGGGTGTCAGTCTTTCTATCTGTGCACTAAACATCTAGAGAAGGAAATAAGCTACAGAATTGATATGTTGCAAGCAATATCATAGAAGTAGTAAAAGTTTTTTCAAATTGTCTCGAACACCTCTTGCGCAATATTATCTACTCTTAAAAACTTTATACCCCGATAATCAACAAATATTTTCTCATCTAGAAAGTTCAAGATCATGAGCAACCACGTGTTGCGTAATATTATCTACTCTTCAAAAGTGTATACTTGAAAACTCAACAAATATTTTCTCATCTAACTGCATACGTAAATATATGTAGATTGTGATCTCAATTCCAGCTTTTAGCAAGCAAATGTGTTCAGTGTATGTCATTAACAACAGTACTCTACGTATGGTTGCTTTATTCACCATAATGTAGTACTGTAAATATTGCTAATAGCAACTATTATTGGAACATCTAGGAAACATTGTAAATGTTTGTGTAATAGCAAACAACTTTCTAAAACATGTGAACTGCAAAGTTATGTACAGATAATAACTAAATATATTAAAACGTGTAAATTTGGGAAAAAACAGACTTCACAGTATGGGTTTTTTTAACAACCATTGTTCACACTTTATTTGCTGTATCTTTTTACTTCACGAACCAAATCTTATCTCGAAATTATAACAGTAACTTTTCATTTTATTACATTTCCTTTATGATGTATGAATACTCAACATGTTTCAATACGGAATGTGGTAAAATTTTTCATATTATTCATTCAATTTTAATATTTCTTGAAAGAGGGAGAGAGATATATCATTGCTTGAATCTAAAAATATATTTGTGTTAAGAAAATTTATGCGGGCTGTTCTAAATAATAAGGAAAACGCTCATTTCTTAGATCAAAACTGTTAATAAACATATATAAATATAAAACTGGCACTGCAGTTACTCCTGTCCCGGCACTAGTGTGCGAATATACTCAGAGATTCGTTACGATAGTCTAGAAGAGTACGTAAATCCTCTGGGAACTTCGCCATTTGGCAGTCCGATATACGTAACGTACACCAAAAACCAGTCTCCTCCTTGCTCTATCCTCGAGCCTGAGCTTCTTCACGACCCTTGCAGTCATTTCGGCTGCTGAACCCCCTGGCTCACTCCAGGTCACAGCCACCTCAACCCCCTGGCTCAGTCCAGGTCACTACCATCTCAACCCCCTGGCTGACTCCAGATCACAGCCACCTCAACCACCTGGCTCACTCCAGGTCAAAGCCTCCTCCACCCCCTGGCTAACTCCAAGTCACAGCGACCTAAACCTCCTGGCCCATGCCAAGTCACATCTAACTCAACCCTCTGGCTCACACCATGTCTCAGCCACCTCAATTTTAGTGCACAAGCTCTATACATATGTGGACTTCAGAATCTAAGAGGCAAGTCTGTAACCATGTCTGAATTTAGACGCGGCTATGAAAGTAGGTGAAAAGAAGCTAAACCCAACATTCGCATTGAATCAACCCTTCTCAACATACCTAAATTTGTGTAGTTATACAACAGAAAACCCCAATTTATCTGTCAAAATATAATTAATTGCTATTTTATTTACTCTAACATCTTAAACTTTAAACTGTTTAATACAAATAATTACAGAATGAAATAAATGAAGATATTTGTAATTTTAGTTTTTATTTCGTTATCAATATTATTAACACAGCACAGCTGCTAAACAGGTGAATTCTACTAGGATCGCAAAGGTATATAAGCATGAATGTAGAAGCTTGTGCGGTGGATGTTGCTCTACATTTACATCACAACAATATCGTGTTTGTTATTCGAATATCGATTGGTAAATTGTATTACCCACCAAGCAGTGAATATCACTATACTACATGTTTGAGAATATAAGCCCCTCTATGGCACTATCTACTATGAATAAAGGTATTTTAGAATCTGCTTTGTCAGCAAAGTAATGCGATGATAGCGTTACCACTTTACCACTGCTCTATGTAACACTATTCTTAACACAAAGATGGGATATCACAGTCATATTCTAATAACACGTGTCTGTTTAGTAGTTTAATTATAGTATAGAAGCCAAGAACCAATTTCCACACAACCTGCCTTTCTTGGAATTGATATATAAATGTCCCCTTATAATACAATAGATTGTCAACTGCTCTAGTTTTAGTGGAAGGCTAAATGGAGGGTATCAAAAGTTAGAAAATAAAATATGATAATTTTGTTCCAAGATCTTATTTTTCTTAGTTAGGAATACTCCAAACTAAGCTTTGAACATGTAAATAGTTGATAAATAAGGGTCTGCTAACCGTATGCAGCCATTTTGACGACTTTAATTCAGTTATTTGATTACTGAAGATTTGTTAATGAAGATGAGACCAATAGTACCAATAGCGTTTGGAACCCATCGCGCTATTGTATATCCAAACCGAACTATAGTGAAGACATGTTGGTAGGATAAACATATTGCCAACCTTTAGCCATTACCCTGGTCTATGCACGTTTGGTCACATATCATGCGGGCTCACAGTGACATGACACATTCATAGTGTTTAGGTCTTATGACAGAACCCGTCGAGCCATTTTATATATCCACTTGAAGAGAAAACCATTATGATCGACATTATACAGCTCATATCATCTCCAATGAAGTGATGAACTTGGACAACAGTTGAAGGTTAAAATGTGCAAAGTTGTTGGCAATGTTTAGCAGAAAAATGAACGGATATACTTATAGCCATGTACAAAGTGTATAAGCAGCCTTACACCATAAGTGAACTTCCGGTGACACAGTAACTTATGGCATTAATGGTGGGGTGAGAATCTCAGTTAGAAGTCTTGTCATGTCCATTAGTATATTGATCTCTTATATTTATTTCCTGGTTAAACCAGACGGTAACTGCTGGTGATTGATAGAATGTAACACTTCCGTAGAAGTGGGTAATACAACGAGGAATTTAAATTAGGAAAGCATATTATTTGAAAATCCTGAAGTATAAAACACATTACAGTTTGAATTAATAAGAGTAAAAAACTTGTTGTAACGCAGTGAAAGTCAAAGGCACACGTTACGAGCTTCATGCATATTTCATTCCGTTTCTTCTGTTCTCGGGTTTTGCTTTTTAGAATTGCTGACTTTAATGCTCATGGCTTGTCTTTTATTCAAAATTATAATAATATAGAGGACTATTAAGGAGAAAACACTTATTTTAAAGCGAATATCTTCCCAGAATAGGAATAGCAGTTTCAACGAATATATAATTTTATAAGCTATGATAGAAGGAGTTTCTCGAATTAGCTGAGCGTTAACAAGGCTTATCACTCAAGGGACTATAAAACTTTAAATTTTGTATGATTGGCTGTGCGTACGATACCACAAAAAACAAACTTTGTATGAAGTTGACTTTCTAGATAGGCAACACCGTGTTAGTTAATGGTACATGTAACTCCAAGCGACTTGGCTGAGCGTTACCGGATATTGATACATTGGTCTTGTGGGTAACCATGAAAGCAATGAGAAATAGCTCAATAAATTTGTAAATAATTGAGTATGGTCATATAATATATCTAAAATGAGAAATCTTCATGCATAGTATAATAAAAAAGGAATCATGTAATGGATAGCAAATGTTAAATGTCGGTTACAAGATTTTATTGTAGCGCGCTCTTCAGTTATATTGCACTCCTACCTTACCCGAAGTTTTATTATTCAAGTACTACTCTGAAATCTAAATAAATAAAATAAATGCTTAATGTATTATGTGGGGAAATATTTGCAATAGAGAAATATTTCATTAGTAGACTTAAAACTTAGACTACTTCTTTCAAACATTGACAAGAATGGGTTCTATGGTGGCCCACGTTCGTAGTGGTTCAAACTCTTATAGGATTGTTGAATTATGCAACTGTTTACAGTGGGCTGTGGTTGATACAATACCAGCAATGGAAGTAATACATTTTAATCCACTATTTTCAGGAAAAATCCTAATATCACAGATTTTTAGGATTTATTTTACATATTTTTTGTATTTAGTAGTAAAAATATAATCAGTTTAGTTTTAATAATATCTGGAACAAGTTGATAGATTTTTCACTGCAGTTTAAAGATGAAGGTTTACGATACGGTCCAGAGTATTGGTATAACTTACCAAGACGAGTTGAGCTTTCAACTGAAAGTATCGTCTTTTCTTGTGAGTGGATTTACTGCTGAATCGTGGCTCCATCTTGTTCTGTTATTTTGGTGTGTCGACAATTCATAAGGACGCTCATATAAAGAATTGAGTATTTTGTAGAAGAACATTAATGCATTTTAATAAATAACCTAAATGTAATATTAAGAATATTTTACAAATACACAAAATTAAATATGCAACTTGTTTGTCCTACAACTGCTCTGTCCAATATATTCCTCCTGACATCACAGTTTTAGTACTTGTTCTTTAACTGATTTATAAACATACTATTAAATACTGACACCTACAGTATATGAATTGTAAAATATCACAATTAGGATATCGAAACAATGCCTACGCCATTACAGTATTACTGTCTTCAGTGATTTATGAGATCTGAAGCAAAGTTAGAGTGAAGACGCTGTCACAGAATCCGTTGCTGATCAGCAGCTCTCGCCAGTTTAATAAGACTCGAATTTCTCTCCAGGCGACTCTTTTGAAAACTCTTCCTTTCTAAACTCTTGCAATCCGTAAATACTTTACAAGCTCATGAGGTTAATTAAAAATAAAACTACTTAACAAATTACGTTCCTTTCATCTGATTAGACGGATAATAAAAATGTAATAACTTGAACATCAACCCGTATAGTTGTTATAATTAAAAACATTTATAAACTAACACAATATAAGTGTACTTGGTTTAAACTTCTAATTAATTTATTACTTTGTGGTAGTCCATATGCCTGTCGAGAAAGGCAAGAGTTCATCTATAAAAGCAACATTATAAACACTACTTTTAAGCGATATTATTGTTAATTTATTGTATTCTATGGCTTAACGTACGTGAATGGATGCCATTATTATATGTTATATAAATAGAAAACTACTCTTCCAACATTCAGGTCTAGCCACTTCCTCAATCTTAAGACATTGACGGCAACATGTTTAAACAAGTAGAGGTTTTGTAAACATGTTTTTATTATATCAGTCACATATAATTATTGGTCATTTCTTTATTGAAATTTGTATGATTCTACCAGCAGAGGATTCATGCGCACTGAAACAGTACAGTTTTATTTTGATAGCGTTTATACTGAAATACGAGTCGCAGTGAGAGTAAATAATCTAAAGTAATTAGAGGATGCCCCTGCTCGCCTCCTAATATATCACTGCCTAACCAACACCATTCCTTTATTTCCTACCGACCTACCACATATTAGTGTTATCCTTCAATATAATATTTGGAAATAAATGAAATAATATGCATTTTAAAATATTCCAATTTATACAAGCAACTTCATTCTAAATAATATCTTTGTTACCACAGCTTTCTAAAATCACAACTTTGAAGGGTATTCCACAAGTTTAGAAATGGGTACTATTTTAACATATCAATTGGAAATATGACAAAGGATTATATAAAACCCTCATATAATGCAACAGTAAAAAGTTGTTTTACAAGACTTGAAAGCTACAAACAGACTCAGTGATTTACATCAACATTTTTTTAAGAGGATTTTACTTTAATATCGTAATATTGATCTTTATATTCAATAGAAATTAAGTTTTTAAAGATCAACGTCAAAGCGAGATTTTTAAATGGTCAGAAAATAAATATCGTGTTTTGTACATAATCAATTCAAACCTATATGTGTTAAGGATTACTTGTATAAAACTTTTATATCGTTATAACATTAAAGTTTCTTTTAGTTATCATTAATTCTTAATACCAGGTATTAGTTTATGTTTCTCTCTTTTTATTATTTATTGTTAAGGGGAATTTTGTACGTCAGTGACATTGCATTTACTACATTATGCGTTAAGAGTAAACGTACGGACAAAGTAGTAAAATAAAACTGTTCGGTAATCGCGTGTTATTGATAGATACTCGTTCATTCAGTCTATATGAATATAAACCTTTGTCTCATCAATCAGTTACAGGAATACAATTATCCTCCATCATATCAATGTCATGTGTCATATTACATATATATTCATAATACTAAACAGGTATTTGTGTTGATATAAAAAGAAACATCAATTAGTTTGTTGAAATCAGGAAATTTAGTAGTAGTATTTAATTTTAAATTACAAGCAAATTGGGATTGAATATGTTTTTGTATATTTTGATTTAACATAAATTTATTAACCCTATATTAATATTTATGAGATGATAGTTATTGTCTTTATTTACTAAAATGTTACATAAAATATTTTCTTATTGAGTTTAAGATTGAGACCGTCTAAGAATATAAATAACTTAATTAAAATATCATAATTATTAATATTATATATAGAAAGCTTACGGAATGCCACAAAATTCTGTTTTTTTTATTAATCGACTACATAGATTACAAAAAAAATTTAACTTTTGATACAGCATGTCGTTTAACTATTTTATTGTACCTTTACTATATCTGTTAACGGACTTTTATTTTATAACACATTTTTTTAAATATTATTTTTTAATATTATTGATTTTTTATACTTATTTGGAAGCAATATGTAAAACTTTACTGCATTTGATCGAAACTTTCTTGAAACACGTATTATTTTGTTAAATACAAATGACAAGTAGGGGTCAAAGAATGTGTGTCCGGACACTTGTCCTATTTCCGCTGTTCTTCTCATCCCAATAGCTTATTTTCTAGAATATAAAAGAGTACCAACTACTTTGAATAGACTCTTATGACTAAAGATTTATCATATAAAGACCGACATTATATTTTGGGATGGGACAGATCAATCTCAATGTGAAGATTACGTTTTTACGTATGGTATACATTTGGAATAAATTGTCATAAATTTATTACAAATTAACGAGTAACATCTGACTATAACACCATTTAAAATTAAACAAGATTATGAATGTATGGACGCTACAAAGTCTTGAACAGACCTCTCTAAGTTACGGATTTGTAGTGATCGTTTCTTGGCAAAATGAAATTTTATTTGTTATTGTAATTGAGAAGGTAAGAATACAATAAACTACACTTACTGTAAGAACCATAAAAGTGTTATTTTGCAGAAAAAAAACTAATGACAGGCCGAAATTATCTTATTCAAATAATTTTTTTAATTTTCTCTACTTAATACGATTTCTTTAGTTAATAAAACCATATTAGAAATAATTAAGTTACGTTTTAATAGTATATATCGTGGTTTGGCAGTTTGATCTTGGGTGTTTTATCTGCATATTTCGCAATAAACTGTAGTAATTTGTACATAACATAATACATAACATAATTTGTACATAATGAATAATCCATAACGTCCACAAATATATTTCTTTAAAAACAGCAGTACAGCTTGTGTTAAACAAATCTGATGAGTAGTAGTTTGTTCTTGTGTACATAATATATATATATATATATATATATATATATATATATATATATATATATATATATACAGGTTGAGTCAGAAATATGATAAAATATTTTAAGACATGATTCTAGAGCAAAAATAAGAAAAACATGTTATATAAAGGTAGGTCCGGAACGCTCCCTTACTGAGTAATGGCTGGCGAAAGATTTTGCTTTGTTTTCAGTTCACCTGGTTAAATTAAGTAATTCTGAAAGGTTTTGTTCTTACTTTTTAACTCAAATAAGATGGATATATAAGGAAAATCACCTGAAAAATCAAATAAAACCACTCTAGAGGTTGTAGTGTGAACAATATTTGTGAAAAAGTATAAAATTTGCCAAAAATCTAATATCAAAAAATACCGTCTTAAATGTTTGATGTCGAATAACATTGTTAGATGACCAATAAACAAATTGTTTTTCCTAATACAGATTGTAGAGAATTTAATTCTGAAAACAACCATAATAAGCAAAGTTAACTAAATGTGTAAAAAAGTTATGAAATTGACTCCTCACGTATTACTACACAGCAAACTTTTGCTGTTTTATAATAAGGAATGAATATCTGATTGGTAACAGATGGTAACAATTAATCATTTAAACAACAACCGTTTAAACATCTTTAAATAATAAATAATCAGTTGGTCATTTATTATTGAATGAACCTCATTGTTGAACAAAACAACGAACTGTAAAGATACCGTACTATGTGCTTGTGTTAAGTATTTTAACCAGTTATTTCAATCCATTTTATTAGTAATTTTGTGTTGTGTGTTTCATTTATTAAAAATGGATGGTAATATTCATGTGTATTCAAACTCTGAATTAGCAGACATGCATTTTAATGTATGGTTTGGGATGCTGTAATAGTACTTCAGCAAGACGTCTGTATCAAGAGAACTGTCCTAACCGCAAGTGTCCAAGCACAAGATTTTTGCCACTATTCATCAACGCCTATCTGAAGCAGGTTCTTTGAAGTCTTCGGAGCATAGTAATGCAGCATCTCCCGATCATATAGGACTGTTGAATTAGAAGAGTTGGTTCTTAATGAAATTTCTAATTATCCTGAAAAGAGCACTAGAGATTTGTCACTACATTTTAATGTCAGCCAATCTAGTATTCAGAGAATACTACACGAGTACCAGTTACACCCATACCACTTCCAGCATGTCCAAACTGTTTTGCATTAGACTACACTCCCCATGTTGTTTTTGTCGATGGCTTCTGTTAAAATGTGCTGATCCAAACAATCTGTATTAGGAAAAACAATTTGTTTATTGGTCATCTAACAATGTTATTCGACATCAAACATTTAAGACGGTATTTTTGATATTAGATTTTTGGCAAATTTTAAACTTTTTCACAAAAATTGTTCACACTACAACCTCTAGAGTGGTTTTATTTGATTTTTCAGGTGATTTCCTTTATGAATCCATCTTATTTGAGTTAAAAAGTAAGAACAAAACCTTTCAGAATCACTTAATTTCACCAGGTGAACTGAAAACAAAGCAAAATCTTTCGCCAGCCATTACTCAGTAATGGAGCGTTTCCGGACCTACCTTTATATAACGTTTTTTTCTACTTTTAGCTTTAGAATCACGTCTTAAAATATTTTACCATATTTCTACCATATATATATATATATATATATATATATATACCAAATATATATATATATACCATATATATATATACCATATATATATATATATATATATATATATATATATATATATATATATATATATATAGGGAGGTACATTAAGGATCGGAGTTGAAACAATACAGGCAATCTCCAAGTTTTAACGTACTTTTGGTTGCCCTGTCAGTCAGCTAGAGTTAGCGCGGGTTCAAGGTCCGGTCTGTGATACCGACTCTCCTTATCCTGTTCTCCTGACAAGGTCCTCGCACAGACTGGTGCGCAGAAAAAAAAACTTTGGAAAGGATCTACTTACTCTTTGTTAAAAAACGTTCAAGTATTGATCTCTCGATACTAAAATCAACCACTAATATAACATTTAAACCACAAAGAATTTTTCACTAGCATTAAACTAACACCTAGTTGTGTTTTGACAACGAAAGAAAAAATGGAGTTATTGGTATGATATAACATTGAAATCTTAGTTGTAATGAATAAAACATTTTAGTTTTCCCGGATATATTGCAGATAGAGCGAAATTTACAATATAATATAGTCTTGATGTTTCTATTTTGGACTATGGATGAAGCTTTGGTGAGCAGGCACTAAAATTTGAATATTTAAGCGATAGTTAATAAAAACCACATTGGCAATTCCTTACTTGATCATATTGAGTGGATTACTAATCTGTAAACATGTAATCTAGATTCATGTTCGTCTCTGATGTCGAAACGATGTAAATGTTTCGTTTTTAGCTTCTTCGTCGTCGACTCTCTTTATATCTATCCACACGAACATGACTCCAGATTCCAGGAGTCAAGTCTGAGACAGTGTCAGATTCTAGACCGTTTAATAAAAGGAAGGTGAACTGGAGCTAAACTCACAATGCTGTAAATGTTACGTTGTAGGATGGGACAGGACTTTATTTACAGTACCACCTTCTGAAAGAGATCCTTTGGCGTTTAAAAAGGTGTAAATTAGGAAGTATTTGGAAATATTAAGCAATAAATTAATTAATAAGTAAGACATATTGTTATACATTAGGTATATTTGATTATGTACATACCAAATTAATAATATTTACCATTCTTAGTATAACTCATATTATGTATTTGGAAATACTTAGTGACGTAGACTTTGTAAATATTATAATGTTTCACACACACACACACACACACACACACACACACACACACACACACACACACACACACACACACACACACACACACACACACACACACACACACACACACACACACACACACACACACACACACACACACACACACACACACACACACACACACACACACACACACACACACACACACACCACATATATAATGTGAGTGTGTGTGTGTGTGTGTGTGTGTCTATGTATTATATATATTACTGCTACAACGATTGACGTATTACTTCTACTACGTAAGCATCATTCATAAACTAAATACAACGTGTAATAGATCTATAATAAAACACAACAGATACAAACATTGAGGAAGGAAAAACATACTCGTACGTTCAGAACAATCTAAATTAGGAGACTTTTATGTTACATAAAATTGTTCTAAAATGTGGAAAAACAACAAACTTTTTATCTAAATATGGGAAAAGACAATATAGGTACGATGAATCATATAAAAAAACTCACAAAATAATCCGGTATCATTTAGACTTTTCTCCGGCTGTACGAGGGGCAGAATTAATATTTTAACCGCTTTACTGAGGAATCTAGAATCTGTGTTTGAAGTTTTTAATGGATTGGTTGAAAAATAAACCATTCAAGAAGAAATTTTGTTTAAGACCAAATAAAAAAGTGTTTGTCCAAAGTTATACAATAATACATATATCTTACTACCGTGGAAGGATTGATTCAATTTTTCCGCTAAGTGCAGCGTCCAAAATCTGAAGTTGCCACAAACTTGGCTCATGGAATCTGGGAGATGAAATGAATATGAACTCAACATCCGAATTGTACAATAATTGGCATTTGTTAGTAAAAGAAACATGTTTATATATGCGTTTTGATAAACGCATAAACGGAATAATTTTCGTAATTACAATGGAAGGGAATGGTTATGGGTTTAATTAATCTATGTTGTGTAAGAAATGCTTAATGCATATTTTGAATAATTTCAATTACATTAAGAAACTTCATTCTGAAAAATAGTTCTCCGGAATATTAAAAAAAATGTTTTAAACTTTTGCATATACCAGGTGTCCTACAAATCAAGGGTAATTTTCAAAAGGCTGACAGGCCAAAAAACAACAAAACATGACCCTAATAAATGTTCCTTAGTATTAAAGATATTTACACCTTTATGTATCTCAAAAAACAGCTACTTTGGGTAAATATTTGAAGTTTTATTTCTACAAAACTAGAAGTGTTTTTATTACATTTTATTCCAACTAAAGTCATAATGTCGGGAATTCTGGATCAACTGAAAAGCGGGAGAATTCCCTCACAGTTTCCCATTGAACTACAAAGTAACTTTGTTTTTCAGGTAGGTACTTAAAATAATCATTTTTTTATTTAATGAATTGCGTTTGAAATAAAACTTCGCTAATAAACTGACATGATTGTTTAAAACATTTCCGTGTTGGGTATATTTTTCAATGGTATAACAATAAAATTGTTTGACACTTAAAAAGTAAGATTATTTTTGAATTTTATTATAAAACCTGCAAATAAGAGTTAAAGTACAAGGTCATAGCCGAAATATTATTTTAATACTTATCGTGTTTGCCATTAACTGACCATAAAGTCAATTAAATATGAAATAAATGTTCAATCTGTCTTTTACCTGTTCGTATATAGGCTAAAGAAAGCCCAAAACAAATTCGTCAATAATTCACTAAATCCAAAATGTAATTGGTGATTATTTATAATACACAAACATTAATTAAAATAATTAGACGTACCAGTTAAGTTTTTATCTATTGCATTATATATTATAATATTTAATTATTGGCAAACACGTTTATAACAATTTAAACCTTACCTCATTTTTGAAGGCTAATCAATGATTAAAAAAGTTAAAATAATATAAAGAGCTTTTAAAAAGGTATGAGAATTATTTATAGAACTAATGAAATAAAATATAAAATGAAAATAACTGAAAACATTGATCTATGAAACAGAAAACAATACTATATATAAGATGTTGTCAATGGTGTTTTTAAGAGAAACTTCAGACTTTCGGATAAATTCAACACAGCATTCAGATTTGTGTAGGCACTCAAAGAATCCTTACAATATTAGCATAGAGTTCTGGAACACCCTGGGTACGTAAATCTAGTGTTAATTTGCCTGTCTAAAGTTGATTTCCAAATGTTTCGACAAGGATAGTAAAATTACTCGTTGCTATAAGCCTATCAATCTGTTTGTAGACCTTACTAATCAGGCTATTGTCACAAACATGACTTTTTCTACAATGTTTAAGAGCTGAAATCTGAGCTCTTGATAAATAATGTCTAAAAATAAAACTTAAAGTACAATGAAGCTACAAAGAACTGAAGTCTATTATTACCGGGTAAAAGTGACGAAGGCGAGACAAAGGTGTGCCACAGATGTCCTATCAAAAGGATTGACTTCCACAAATTATTTTACTTATTTCAAGTTCCTAATTAAGGATGTGGTTTAAGAAATTAGGAAGATGAATTTGTTTGCAAAAAAAGAACGTTAATTTACTAACAATGGGTCACCATTAAAGTGGAAGAGGCGGCGGCGTTTTGTTAAATAAAAGCTCTCAAGATGACTTTGTCGCTTCTTTCTTTTCTTGGACATTTTCTAAATTATGTCTCAGGAAGAAATTGTCTTTTTCTTGTCCCATATGCTGAAAATCCTCTAATATTTCTGTTGTTTCTCTAAGATTAATTTCTTTAAAAATATTATTTCGAAAATAACTGTTCAGACTGAAAATGGCATTTGCATTTTTCCTTGAACATACTTTTTTAATTTTACAAAGTAACAATGGAATATATAGTTCTACCCAACGAGAAGGATGGAAGGAAAGAGACTTGCCCAAAAATCTGATTCCTATGTTCCTAACCAAATCTAAACAATATTTATATTCATTCTATACACTTAGAAAAGTTGAAAGTGATTTAACTCTGTAAGATGGTGATCCCCTCCCCACCCACTATGCGGGAAGAATATCGAAGAGTGTTACTTAGGTGATAACAATTCCCTCAGCCATAACTGCAGTACTTGGACTTTCTTCTTTCTTCTTGGGACACCATCAGAAACTACCAGCAGGTACACGCTGAACATCTCATCGCGGCCTACACTAATAGTACAGGCTCGCCCATTGTTTAATATTATGTGTATATATGCCAGCAGTAACTACAAGCAGGTACAAGCTGAACATTTCATCGCGGCCCACACTAATAGTACAGGCTCGCACATTGTTTAATATTATGTGTATATATGCCAGCAGTAACTACCAGCAGGTACATGCTGAACATCTCATCGCGGCCTACACTAATAGGACAGGCTCGCACATTGTTTAATATTATGTGTATATATGCCAGCAGTAACTACCAGCAGGTACAAGCTGAACATCTCATCGCGGCCTACACTAATAGTACAGGCTCGCACATTGTTTAATATTATGTGTATATATGCCAGCAGTAACTACCAGCAGGTACACGCTGAACATCTCATCGCGGCCTACACTAATAGTACAGGCTCGCACATTGTTTAATATTATGTGTATATATGCCAGCAGTAACTACAGCAGGTACAAGCTGAACATTTCATCGCGGCCCACACTAATAGGACAGGCTCGCACATTGTTTAATATTATGTGTATATATGCCAGCAGAAACTACCAGCAGGTACAAGCTGAACATTTCATCGTGGCCCACACTAATAGTACAGGCTCGCACATTGTTTAATGTTATTTGTATATATGCCAGCAGAAACTACCAGCAGGTACAAGCTGAACATTTCATCGTGGCCCGCACTAATAGTACAGGCTCGCACATTGTTTAATATTATGTGTATATATGCCAGCAGTAACTACCAGCAGGTACAAGTTGAACGTCTCATCTCGGCCTACACTAATAGTACAGGCTCGCACATTGTTTAATGTTATTTGTATATATGCCAGCAGTAACTACCAGCAGGTACAAGCTGAACATTTCATCGTGGCCCACACTAATAGGACAGGCTCGCACATTGTTTAATATTATGTGTATATATGCCAGCAGTAACTACCAGCAGGTACAAGCTGAACATCTCATCTCGGCCTACACTAATAGTACAGGCTCGCACATTGTTTAATATTATTTGTATATATGCCAGCAGAAACTACCAGCAGGTACAAGCTGAACATTTCATCGTGGCCCACACTAATAGGACAGGCTCGCACATTGTTTAATATTATGTGTATATATGCCAGCAGTAACTACCAGCAGGTACAAGCTGAACATCTCATCTCGGCCTACACTAATAGTACAGGCTCGCACATTGTTTAATATTATGTGTATATATGCCAGCAGTAACTACCAGCAGGTACAAGCTGAACATTTCATCGTGGCCCACACTAATAGGACAGGCTCGCACATTGTTTAATATTATGTGTATATATGCCAGCAGTAACTACCAGCAGGTACAAGCTGAACATTTCATCGTGGCCCACACTAATAGGACAGGCTCGCACATTGTTTAATATTATGTGTATATACGCCAGCAGTAACTACCAGCAGGTACAAGCTGAACATCTCATCTCGGCCTACACTAATAGTACAGGCTCGCACATTGTTTAATATTATGTGTATATACGCCAGCAGTAACTACCAGCAGGTACAAGCTGAACATTTCATCGTGGCCCACACTAATAGGACAGGCTCGCACATTGTTTAATATTATGTGTAATATACGCCAGCAGTAACTACCAGCAGGTACAAGCTGAACATCTCATCTCGGCCTACACTAATAGTACAGGCTCGCACATTGTTTAATATTATGTGTATATACGCCAGCAGTAACTACCAGCAGGTACAAGCTGAACGTTTCATCGTGGCCCACACTAATAGGACAGGCTCGCACATTGTTTAATATTATGTGTATATACGCCAGCAGTAACTACCAGCAGGTACAAGCTGAACGTTTCATCGTGGCCCACACTAATAGGACAGGCTCGCACATTGTTTAATATTATGTGTATATACGCCAGCAGTAACTACCAGCAGGTACAAGCTGAACATCTCATCTCGGCCTACACTAATAGTACAGGCTCGCACATTGTTTAATATTATGTGTATATACGCCAGCAGTAACTACCAGCAGGTACAAGCTGAACATTTCATCGTGGCCCACACTAATAGGACAGGCTCGCACATTGTTTAATATTATGTGTATATACGCCAGCAGTAACTACCAGCAGGTACAAGCTGAACGTTTCATCGTGGCCCACACTAATAGGACAGGCTCGCACATTGTTTAATATTATGTGTATATACGCCAGCAGTAACTACCAGCAGGTACAAGCTGAACGTTTCATCGTGGCCCACACTAATAGGACAGGCTCGCACATTGTTTAATATTATGTGTATATACGCCAGCAGTAACTACCAGCAGGTACAAGCTGAACGTTTCATCGTGGCCCACACTAATAGGACAGGCTCGCACATTGTTTAATATTATGTGTATATACGCCAGCAGTAACTACCAGCAGGTACAAGCTGAACATCTCATCTCGGCCTACACTAATAGGACAGGCTCGCACATTGTTTAATATTATGTGTATATACGCCAGCAGTAACTACCAGCAGGTACAAGCTGAACATCTCATCTCGGCCTACACTAATAGGACAGGCTCGCACATTGTTTAATATTATGTGTATATACGCCAGCAGTAACTACCAGCAGGTACAAGCTGAACATCTCATCGCGGCCTACACTAATAGAACAGGCTCGCACATTGTTTAATATTCTTC